>NW_022170511.1:49452131-49456888 GCF_008802855.1 Photinus pyralis
CATCACTTTGGTTGCCCTTTTTAGAAATGGGGCAGTGATAAGTTCTTGATGAATTGCAAAGTAAAGTTTTGATGCTGAGTACATTTATTAACAAAGACAATGTACACCTTCAATCACAATTTAAATTACATTCACTTAAAATAGTTATTTATGCAATGAGTGTATAAATGAGGCGTTTTATTGGTGAGTGAGATGTTTAGTCCACGAGCGCTTCAACATTGAGTACGTCGACCACAGAGATGAACTTTTCCATATCTTTAACTGTTAATACACGTACTTTAGTACAGTTGCAAAAGAATTAATTACATTCTAATTTCACATACCTTTTCAAGGTAAAATGTCAACGTGACATTTTCGGAAATATCTCTTTTCAAATTCATTGTATTCCATCAATTGCCGAACTGATCGAAACCGTTCCAATAAGTTTCTTTTGATTTGAGTGGATATAATGTTAAAATCGTCTCCGCAGCAGAGCAAGCAACATAATCTTCCACTGCGATTACGAGGACTGACGGTACAGCGTAAAACAACACATTACTATAGCAACGACAATAGCTGTAATTTAGTGAAAAATCGTCGGAGCTCATAATTCCGTTTGTAATTTCTTGTAGTTGAATTTAAAATTACCTACCCCAGTGAAGTCGACGAAAAAATGTTGTATGCAATTCATGTATAAATCGGCGATTATTGGTTCGTTCAAATTTAGTCCACTCGCTGCGCTCGTGGACTAAACATCTCACTCACCAATAAAACGCCTCATTTATACACTCATTGCATAAATAACTATTTATTGTTCTAACGTCATCTTCGAGGTCATCTTTTTCTCTGTGGAAGTTTACGGCGAAAAGTGCGGTAAGGAAACCATGTCTGGAAAATACAAAGAAGTTGTGAGTCCAGTCAATTTTTTAATACTAAAATACAATAAAAAAAATTGAAAAGTTACAAAAAAATTAAAAATGAATTCAAATGAATTTTTAAGGGATTTCAAAAAAGTTGCAAGTACCGCGACTATTCTTGTCATCGTTTCAACAAGAAAGGACGTCTGGCACCCGCTTGTCCAGTAAAATCATCTTCGCAACATCCACCAGGGTCGTCTCACCGCAAGTCTGAAAGTAAGGTACAGTCGAACTGCATTTTATGGACGAGGAAAATGCTAGTGAGTTTGAAAAAATGTCTTTGTTCGTAATTTAGCAACGCTGTTATACCCTTATATTGTTTACTTAAAAAATTGTAACTGGAGATGGACTTCAGATTGTCAATCCTGTATATTACATAAAAAGTCACCTTCAAAAGCAAAATTATCTCCATGGAACTGGCCAAATTCTCCTTTGGAGAGACTACATGTTGACTTTATGGGACCATTTCTTGGCAAACACTTTTTCTTAATTCTAGACGCTCATAGTAAGTGGATCAAAGTTTTTCCATTGACTACAATTACCAGTAGTTCCACAATTCAGGTACTGTGTACCACGTTTGCAAGATATGCTTTCCTAAACTGTTAGTTTCAGACAACGGTATCCAATTTGAATCTCTCGAATTCAAACAATTTTTAAGTAAAGCAACCGGGCGATGCTCAAAATACCCAATAAACCAGTGTGGATTCAGGGATTAGTTTTAAAGCGCCGTGGTAATTGTACATGCATAGTTAGAGTTCCTGAAATTGATAAAATTTGGAAACGTCATTCCTATGTCAAATTCAGAGACTCCATCTATATATAACCACCCAGGTACCACATGATGTAATTAGTGATATTGACAATGTACCATTAGCATTAAGTAGGGAGAGAAGACAGATCAAACCACCGGGTAGGTTTATGTAATAAATTTAAGGTGGACGAATGTAATGTATTGGGTTTTTCCCAAAATTGATATCGGACTTCGCTGTACAAATTCAGTATGGAATAAACGCTATGTAGAGTAACATGTTTGTTTCCTTCTCTGGCCCCGTTCAAATACAACAAAAGTGTTTCATATAAAGTTAAAAGATACTCAAAAAAGTAAAAAGAAATTTAAAAAAGTTAAAAGAAATTCAAAAAAAAGTGATTCAAAAAAGTTAAAAGAAATCAAAAAAATGTTTTTGAATCACTTTTTTGAATCACTCCTAAATTTTTTGAATCACTTTTTTGAATCACTCCTAAATTTTTTGAATCACTTTTTTGAATCACTCCTAAATTTTTTGAATCACTTTTTGAATCACTCCTAAATTTTTTGAATCACCCTTAAATTTTTTGAATCACTTTTTTGAATCACCCCTAAATTTTTTGAATCACTTTTAAAATCTTTTATAAGCTTCTCTCACTTGATACTTGATACTTGATACTTGATACTTGATACTTGATACTTGATACTTGATACTTGATACTTGATACTTGATACTTGATACTTGATACTTGATAGTTGATACTTGATACTTGATACTTGATACTTGATACTTGATACTTGATACTTGATACTTGATACTTGATACTTGATACTTGATACTTGATACTTGATACTTGCTACTTGATACTTGATACTTGATACTTGATACTTGATACTTGATACTTGATACTTGATACTTGATACTTGATACTTGATACTTGATACTTGATACTTGATACTGATACTTGATACTTGATACTTGATACTTGATACTTGATACTTGATACTTGATACTTGATACTTGAACTGATACTTATACCTTGATACTGATACTTGATTACTTGATACTTGATAAATTGAATGACTTGATACTTGACTACTTGATACTTGAATAACTTGATATTGATATCTTGATACTTGAATACTTTGATACTTGATACTTGATACTTGTAATACTTGATACTTGATACTTGATACTTGATACTTGATACTTGATAACTTGATACTTGATACTTGACATACTGTGATACTGATACTTGATTACTGTAACTTGATACTGATACTTGAACTTGATTACTTGATACTTGATACTTGATACCTGTATACTTGATACTGATACTTGAACTTATAACTTGATACTTGTACTTGATACTTGATACTGATACTTGAGACTTTGATACTTGAATACTTGATACTTGATACTTGATACTTGATACTTGATACGTTGATACTTGACAACTTGTAACTGATACTTGATAACTAATACTTGATACTTTACTTGATACTTGATACTTGATACTTGATACTTGATACTTGATACTTGATACTTGATACTTGATACTTGATACTTGATACTTGATACTTGATACTAGATACTTGATACTTGATACTTGATACTTGATACTTGATACTTGATACTTGATACTTGATACTTGATACTTGATACTTGATACTTGATACTTGTTACTTGATACTTGATACTTGATACTTGATACTTGATACTTGATACTTGATACTTGATACTTGATACTTGATACTTGATACTTGATACTTGATACTTGAAACTTGATACTTGATACTTGATACTTGATACTTGATACTTGATACTTGATACTTGATACTTGATACTTGATACTTGATACTTGATATTTGATACTTGATACTTGATACTTGATACTTGATACTTGATACTTGATACTTGATACTTGATACTTGATACTTGATACTTGATACTTGATACTTGATACTTGATACATGATACTTGATACTTGATACTTGATACTTGATACTTGATACTTGATACTTGATACTTGATACTTGATACTTGATACTTGATACTTGATACTTGATACTTGCTACTTGATACTTGATACTTGATACTTGATACTTGATACTTGATACTTGATACTTGATACTTGATACTTGATACTTGATACTTGATACTTGTTACTTGATACTTGTTACTTGATACTTGATACTTGATACTTGATACTGATACGTGATGACTTGATACTTGATGACTTGATACTTGAACTTGATCTGATAGCTGATACTGGATACTTGATACTTGATATGACATGATACTGTAGTACTTGATACTGATACCTTGTATACTTGATACTGATACTTGATACTTGATACTTGATACTTGATACTTGATACTTGATACTTGATACTTGATACTTGATACTTGATACTTGATACTTGATACTGGATACTTGATACTTGATACTTGATACTTGATACTTGATACTTGATACTTGATACTTGATACTTGATACTTGATACTTGATACGTGATACTTGATACTTGATACTTGATACTTGATACTTGATACTTGATACTTGATACTTGATACTTGATACTTGATACTTGATACTTGATACTTGACACTTGATACTTGATACTTGATACTTGATACTTGATACTTGATACTTGATACTTGATACTTGATACTTGATACTTGATACTTGATACTTGATACGTGATACTTGATACTTGATACTTGATACTTGATACTTGATACTTGATACTTGATACTTGATACTTGATACTTGATACTTGATACTTGATACTTGATACTTGATAGTTGATACTTGATACTTGATACTTGATACTTGATACTTGATACTTGATACTTGATACTTGATACTTGATACTTGATTCTTGATACTTGATACTTGATACTTGATACTTGATACTTGATACTTGATACTTGATTCTTGATACTTGATACTTGATACTTGATACTTGATACTTGATACTTGATACTTGATACTTGATACTTGATACTTGATACTTGATACTTGTTACTTGATACTTGATACTTGATACTTGATACTTGATACTTGATACTTGATACTTGATACTTGATACTTGATACTTGATACTTGATA
>NW_022170511.1:49456988-49466414 GCF_008802855.1 Photinus pyralis
GCACCAATAAGAATTCACCACGAACTAAATAAAAGATAATTGAAAACTAGATTGACCCTCAAACAAATTAGAATGCGAGACGTATGGGAAAGGAGGTGTGATGTAATCTTGGAGTGAATGAACACTGAAGGAAACCTGAAAGAGGCGATGAAGCTGTGAAGAGATTGTAAAGTGGTTGAATGCGAAGAAAAGGTACGTGAATGCCTGTGAAGAAAAGGAATTATTGAAAGACGCATTCAGAAAGCAGGTCAGAGAAAAGTCGCAATCGAAGCGTGATATCAGACCTGAAGGAGATATAAATGAAGACTGAAGAAGGCGTAAAGGAGGTGTGAAGGCTCCGGAAAACGCGCCTCGGTAAATTCGTTCCCGGAATATTCGCCCCCAAAAGATTCGTTCTCGGAAAATCCGTCCGCTAAAGATTCGCACACGGAAGCTTCACTGCGCTCTAAGAAAACTCGTCTCTGGGTCTGGGGTTTTTGGTCCCAGAAGATTTTTCCTCGGAAAATTCGCCGGAAGTATGTTCTTAGGTGGGAACTTAACCAAATCGTCTTACCACTCCGAAAAGTAACGTCACTACCGTGGATGCCACGCCAATTTCCGTAGGGGCTGCATTTCAAAACCACCTAACCAACCCATACCCATGTTTGGACCAAGGGCGGAAATCAAGTTTGGTTAGCGTATTTTTTAAGAATTAAAAAAATTGTAATGCCCTTAAAAATTGTTTGTGTTTAACACTTCCCGGAAGGAATCTTCCAGGGGCGAACACTCTGGAGGTGTAATATTTCATAGGCGAATCTCCCGAGGGAGAATTGACCAGAGGGACGAATCTTCATACTATCGATGGTTTCATTATTGAACCCAAATGACAATATAGCGCATAAAGTAACTGTAACCCCCGTAAACTTAAATCTAGCGAGACCTTTATGGAGAAACCTACCATTTCAAACAGGTTTTGCATAGCAGTTAGTTCAGAGACGAGTTTCTAAGGAATCATCTGTTAAAGTCGATCATGATTCCCTTTTGGAGCGAGTTCCCGGCAAAGGAGTATGTATTCCGGCGGTGTGAATTCCACATGAACAGAATGTTCGGAGATGAATCTTCTGGGCGAACATTCCGATGGCGAATTTTCAGGGGTGAATCTTTCGGGGAGAATATTCTTTGTAGTCCAGTAAAATTTTGAAAGCTTTGGGCAGCATCCTGCAGCTGTGGATTGCTTTCCAGGGCTTTAACAAACTTCGAATCGAGGATAGGGGTTCGAATTAGTGAACAATTCGAAGGGAAAACTTCAACTATCGATTCTATTGACAATTGACTTGACCTTGACTTGACAAAAAAGCACCTACCTCTGAAATTAGTGTACACTTACAACAGTACAGCAGTTTACATTGGAACAAAGGGTTTCAAACCCATTAAGTTCACTTACATCATGTATTTGTAACTCAAGTAAAAATACATTACCAATAACCGGAAAACACGCTAAAGCGTATTACACCTTCAATTTCGAGTGGCGCTTTTCGCCCATGTCCATTTGCGATGCTTTACTGCACGTCGGACGTGCTTGGAAATTTATCCGACATCTTCTAATTGCCATTCTTTGGACGAAATCCATTTTCGCCAAAAATATATATTCAAGTAATAGAAACATCGCAGCATACGCGGAGGGTGATAAATCTCAAACTTCGTTCATTAATATTACATGAGCTCAAATAATTTCTACGTTTTCATATTTGACGTATAAATTTATGATAAAACTTGCAGATACAAAAATATGGTTTTCCACAATTTGAGTATCAAAAAGCTACTTCATTTCGTACATGCAAATCTAAGAGGGAGCTTTAAATTTGGTTCCTCAAAGAGACCATTTCTTTTCACAAACAAAATTCGTAGAGAAATTTACGTTTGAACCGGTTCTACAAGAGCCAAAGCTTTAGAAACGTATAATGAAAGTGTAGAAGTAATTACTTCCAAAATTAATTCCCTTCACGAGCAAGAGTTTTATATGTTCTCGCCAAGTTTACGATCTACAGTAATTGTTAATAATTAACAAACGGGGCTAATGTAATTTTGTTATCGACAGGTACATGCCGCATCAGCAACCCCACATAATGACGTTTCCTGTATCCGGCGTTCATTTGGCCCCTCAAAACACTGATTGCGATCGAATACATTGTAAGGTTCAACTAACCAAACTCACGAGGCATCACAGCGATGGAGCTTATCGTTGCGAAGTGTCCAGTGAAGCACCTACATTCCGTCTCGCTGCTGAAACCCACAATATTACGGTAGCAAGTAAGTTATTTAGTAAATCCTCAGATACGTTTTCTATATATATAAAACGACGAACTCTCTTTTTCTCTCTCTCCCCTTCTTTGGCGGTAATTTCGGCTTCCCTTGCAGCTTTACCAAAGGAAAAACCACGAATACTGGGATTGGAAGAAACGTATAATGAAGGGGATATTTTATCCGCAAATTGTACGTCTTCTCCATCCGATCCCGCTGCCATCGTTACATGGTTTATCCACAATCAACCGGTGAGTTATTATTTAAAATATATCCACAATATAAACAATTAAAACTTGTAAAGCACGTTTTACATGTTGAAAGTTAATTCTTGAAAGCCGAAAGTGAAATAACTTCCCGGACATTTTTGAAGTGGCAGATGCCCTTTACATTCTGCAATTTTATTTCACTTTCAAGTGAAATTTTGCTAATACCAACCTAAAAAAATGCAGGCTACATCGACGCTTTTCATATCTGGTCTCTCAATAATCTGCCTTTACGCCTGTCAATACAAAATAATGATCATCTAATGGCACAAAAGCTATTTCACTTTCAAGAAAAGCACCTATTGCGCATGCCCTCGGGTCAGAGAATTTTAACTTTCACAAAAACGTTCAGAATGTAAAACGCGTTTTAGAGGATTACTAGCCAGTGAAATAACCTACAAATTTCTTAGCGCAAATCGCAATTGTACAGATCAGTGCACGGTGCCTTTTTAAGTTAAATTAATGTGCTTGTGCGTTACTTAGGCATTAATACTATTTTAAGGGAATTGTCATTTTATATTTGATGGTAGTAGATATTGCGTAACTTACAGATGATATAAAGTGATATTTCTGCATTAATTAACATTTACATTTCTATTTGATGTAACGTAGGGGCTCGCTGATCACTGCATATTATGCAGATATCCAAGATAACTAATAACTAATTTGTTAATGTGATGACAAATATTTGATTGTTTAGAAACCCTCTGTCAGTCTGATACATTCCAGATTAATTAAGTTTAATAAACTCCAACTCCAACACCTTCCGACTGCAAATGTTGAATGTACAGATATTGGGGAGTATTGTAGTCGTCAAAATTCAAATAAAATATTGACGACAACGAGAAAATCGTCAGATTTTTAATTATACCGACGCACAAATTACACGCCATAATATTGTTACTATATTCGTTGGTTTTATTTTTTAAGCATTTTTTAGTTTTGTAGCAGAAACTTCATTTAATCTAATTCAAAATGTAAAGTTTAAAAATACGAGGGTATTGCCCGAATGTACAAACTTGTTTTGCCGTAATTAAAGCAGGCGCTGGAAATGTCACCTAGAGGAAAGGGAATTTGATATTTTATATTGCAACGTAGCCACAATTAAGAGCAAAATTTTACTCTAAAACCTTGTGGTTTTGGTCAAAATAATTTTTAATTATTCCACGCCAGCGCCTGGTTTAGGTATGATTCTTTCAAGTCAGTAGTTACCCTAATGTGTTAAAACTTTTAGTTTGTAAAATCAAAAATAAAGCCAACTCGTCCTGCCATCTTCTTTCACAACCCAACCCACCTACCAAGCAACCGGTGCAGTTTCCTCAAAGTTCTTACTAGTAGAACATTGATACTATCACCACTACTTTTTGTGACGTCACAAGGTCATGGCCTTAGTAAGGGGATTTCTCAAGTTTTGGTTGTTGTCTTGGTGAAAGGGATTACACATTAAAGATCCTAAGATTTCCAAAGAGTAAGCAGTTTTTCACAATGTCTCATATGAAGTGTGTTCTTGTCAAATGTTCCGGGGTAAAGGTCTCCCAAACGGATCTCCGGGTGAGGGCTGCAGGATATTGCGCTTTAGGTACGAAAAAGAATAATAGCAGGAGGAGAATAGCTACTTGCAATGTGCGAACCTTATTGCAATGTAGAAAGCTAGAAAATCTAATTTTGGAAACGAATGAAAATTGATTTGCTAGGAATAAGTGACTTCTGGAATTATTGTGTGATTCACACGGGCTACATTGAAGGAAGACCCGGTACAGGTAGGATAAGTAAAGATATGGGACAAAGAGTTACCGCTTATGTGTATGCGGTAGTGATAGAAGGGAAAGAGGACATGCTAGTGGGGCGTCTGGCCTTGGCGAAAGGAATGATAGAGGAGATGGTAGAAATATGCATACAGCGCCAATTAGTGGTATGCAACACATGGTTTAATCATGCGGGGCATCATGGAAAGCTCCAGGTGATAGACGTAAGACGAAGGTACCAGAACGATTATATTCTAGTCAAGAATTTAGAACACTTAAAAAAAAGACTGCACAGATTTTACAGAGCCAGATGTGGGTCATAATTTAGTGCTAGATGTGACCTCAAAACCAAAAGACTGTAAAGGACAGCTAGTCACAAATGGTAGAGATTAAAATCGGAAGAAGTAAGAGAGGCCTATAGCGAAAAGTCAAACATATCGGTAATCACAAGAATAGAAGATATAGAGGAAAGATGGTTGAACTTGAATGCTAATATGATAAAAACCGCAGAAACAGAAATAAGTCGACATAAAGCACATACTAGAATAACGTGGATAACAGAGGAGATTATTGAGAAAATAGAGAAGGAGTTGAAACAATACCATACAGTCGAAGGAAAAGGAAAGTACAAAGCAATAAGAAATAAAATAAATACGGATACACAACAGGCAAGCAATAAAAGGTATTTGGAAGACCGTTGTAAGGAAGTGTATGTGTTAATGAAGGCGGGAAAAAGAGAAGGCATTCAAAATTATTAAGTAGTTTTTTAGAAAAGGTAGGACAAGGTGCAATAATCCACTAATTTGTTCACATTCGCTGGAACAACCTAGTTCAAATTTAAGGCAAAATAAACGAAAAAATAAGTACTATACATGCAAAATGACACCATCAGATCAGAGAACGACAAAAACTATCAAGGTCTGTCCAAATTAAACCAATGCGAATACATTCTAAACAAAAAACGATGTTTTTTTTCTAAATGTCAGGCTTTCTTCAGCGTAAAATTAGCAATTAATAAAAGGGTTTAATAGTTTTTCTCGAATTGTCATAACAAACCACCAACACTTTAAAGTGTACCTAAGAATTACTGCAATTTTCCTTACATTTTATATCCTAAGCAAAAAATCTTAAAGTTCAGTATTTCGATGAACAACAAGTCCTGTCTGTTTGATTCAGTATCGTTCTCAATCTCCAATTTTCTTACTTCTTACATTGCTTACTGAACTGGTTTTCTTTTGCCACTACTTTTTTTGCTTCTTTGACATTCAGATTATGCATATCACATAACTCTTGTTCTACTTTTATCACTGATCCCTATTTTATATATTTACTTCCTTTACTTTCTTAACCAAATTACTATGTATTTTAATATTTAATTTCACGTTGTAGCGCACTTTTGCGATGTACAATACAAGAGAACCCCTAAAGACTCTTATACATCTTTTGTTAGTGCAGAAAATCAATTTGTAAGTAACTGCGCTCTCTTTTTATAAGATACGGGCGAAATAAGAAAAGGGGTCAAACTTTCTGAATAAATTACGATATATTTGTAACAAACCTTGTAAGAATGTAAATGTTTGGCGTTTGTGCGGGTTACCGGCGGTAGCTTTCCATATTTACTCATTTGAGAATAAAACGACCAAACCTTCTTTTGCATTTATTCCACGAGGTATTAGTTTTATGGTAATAGACAATGATGTAACTTGTTTTAAAAACATAAAGTCGACCGTAGGAGCTTTATCCCTTATTCCTTGGAATATGAAATGGCACGCAGTTAGTTTCGAGTTTTCATATTCCCAAATGGAAAAATGATTGAAAATCTCGATATGTTTTTTACCGATTGTTTTCATCCATTCCGCACAAAGACTTTTTGCTTTCGCGTTACTTATATGTCGGCGAGAAATGCAAATATTTTGTTTCATCCCCGAAGCGCGAACTGATAATTTTCTAAGGGATTTTGGCAAGATCCAACCCAAAAACTTATAGAAGCTGTGTAGAGGCGGGGATATCTTATCTGTCAACAAGAACGCCAGAAAAGAGAACGTTATGAAGCGTTCAACTGCTGATAGCACGAACACAATTTCGCTAGTCCAATGAACTTGCAACTTCTTATCAATTTTCTCCGCCAAACTTGCGATTATCTTTAAAATTGATATTCAAACTTATCCCTTTACGAGCTTCACCAATTGACTCTTTACATAACTTTTAACTTTTTGTTTACGTGACAAACGTATCCAACTACTTTTACAAATTTACCGCAAAAAAGCGCGACGATGATAAAAAAAGCTACTTAGGATGCGCGAAGGAGGTAAGATGAATTCGTGCAAGACGTCAGCTGTACCTGCTCGATTTTTTATAAATAAATACAAACGCAACCCTTCCTGATCAATCGTGCGTTATAATAATAAAAGAAAGAAATTCGGTACTAGTCAAACGGTGTAGCGAGTCCAATTCCAAGCAAATTTTCTGGTTTCAGAATAAGCTAATTACATAGCTAATTCAGAATAGTAATCGGCGCTTCGTTTACGTCAATAATCAGTAAAATTTCTGCATTATTTCTTAATTTATACACATATTAGTCTTCTGCTTACCGTAAGATTCCTTAAACGAGAAACTGTCAACCGTTACAGTTAAAAAATCTCGCATTACAAAAATTATTGTTACGAAAATAACTATTATGTCCGACTGATTGATAAAGGTCTCTTTATGGTATACGGTATACTTTTGCGGCCATAAAGTACCTATCTATAGTACTAGTACTATACACTACCTATTGTTTATTGTTATAATAATTTGTGATATTGATAACAGAGTTATTGTTGCCACAAATAATACTCATTCCAACAAATTCTTTGCTTTCTTATACCGCAGCACTTCAAGTGCGTTCTTGGTATTCGACAGCAATGCCATTACAAGTCTCTGGTTCCTCACGAGGTTCCTCATGAACTATTTTACCAGATTTGTCTTGTTGTCAGTTAAAAATACAATTTATGTTTGGGAACATGATTATGACAGACAATGATAGCGTTATAGGTACATGTGTAAAGATAGTAAACGAGGTGTTTAGTCTAAGAGCGAATACTGCACTGTAAGGTTTGAACGCTCAAAGATTACTTTTCGTGGCCACGGTTTTTTGAACTAGCCTGAACTTAATATCGAATCTAATAGCAAATATACGGCACTATTTTCACAGTTCACCTAAAATATATTCATAAATGAATCCACTAAATTGGAAGTTCTTTTTAGTGAAATTTAAATGAACCAACTTAATATGAAAAACTGACTTATTCTATTATCTAACGAATCCAATGTAGTGGGTTTCCAAATGGTAAAATACATGAATATCAAAACGGCTTCAAATGTTTTTTCTTACTTCAAATATAATTTACGATGTTTTTCTTAAAGATTACCTCATATAAGACGATTCTTTTGTAGAAGACGATTTTGATAGAAAATTAGACTGGATTAAACCCTCCTTACAGCTACTTCTTCGGTGAATTTTCAAATGATGCCAATGGTCCCTGGGAGTAGTTTTTTAACGGTGAATCCTAGCGGTTAATAGTTACGGGCCAGCTACAATTTTGCGAGTGATTTCCGACTGGAGCCGTGTCGTGTTTTTATTTTAATTTTTTTACTTCGTTTCTTTTCTTGTCCTGATGAAGTCCCTTACGAAGGTGGGTCTTAATTACTCTGGCCGTGGAACTCTGACAAGCCACAATTTTATTAACACAGAAGTTTGGTGCCAACGAGATTTACGAAATCAAAACATTGTTTATTTTATCCCAAAACAAGAGAAATCTTTACTAGGTAACAATTTTGCACTTTTTACTACTATGAAGATTGAGTTCAATATCCCCTTTGGTTTGACGGACAGCAAACAACTATACTAAATTTTAACAATAGCTATTTATGATAACGAAAATATATTGGCGCGCTTAATTAGTTTACTCTTGACCGCGTGCGGTTCTTATAATATAATATAATCCTTATTTTTTGCATAGATGAGACAAAGACGTTAGAATTAATTATCATCAACGCTTTTAACTGTAACTAACGGAACTCGGGTTGTTAAATTTTACGTTCCAATAAAAAAAACAAAATACCAGTAATCACCACTGGGTTCTTTTTTATACCACAAACTCTCTGAAAACGAGTTTACTCTTTTCTTTCTTTTATTACGCAATGTTTTCTCTGGTAACCCAAAACCCGAACTAATCTCGCGTTTACTGCTTGAACAATAATTAACATCTTAGACCACGTATTTCCAAATGGAATTAAATAAATAATATCGAAAGACGATTGTTACTAAAACTTATATTTTTCTTTGGCTATCATATAATCGAATTTAATGCTAATAATATAATTTATTTAAAATGACACCCCCCTTTTACACCACAAGCTACTCACATACATAACCTCAAATACACAACACGTTCCAATATATTATGTAAGCTTAATTAAAATAATCCAATACGGCCCATGGTTATATCGTACACAAACTTTAAGTTTATATTTCACTCAATTGACGGTAAGCTCATTTTCATCTTTGATATTGTAAAGATGTGAAATTTAATGTGATTAATTCCTCCTGTAGGAATCATAAAAAACTCTTGGTTGTGGTTGATCCATCCTCAAAATGGGGGTGATGAACCATGACTGAAATAAACGACGCAATTCCTCAAAATCTGTAGGAATCTGGAATTAATTTAAATTTATATCAGGAAAGGGCGGTAGTCTCGGAGACGTCATGTTTGTTGATATTCCCACCATTACATTCCCACTTCCTTCCAATCACTAGATAAGCAGAAACCGAACCAGAAAGGGGGTCTTAGAATCTTTGCCCTGATCCTAAGTACCACATTCCCGTTCCCTGGTCAGAGTAGCGATTCTAGATAGTGCCCTGGCAATACTGTTCCTTCATTAAGGTAGAGGTGTTGGTTATAATAACGCGCTCTGAGGTTTCCAGTTGGGTGGCATTCAACCATTATTATTTAGTTTCTGTATAAGTGTAAATATTTAGTTAATTTTTGTACATACAGTGAATTTTTTTTAAATGCGAACATAAGAGTTTGCATGCAATGTAATTTCCCTATGTTCGATTTTTAAAAAAACACATCAATCTATTGAGTAGTTCA
>NW_022170511.1:49466514-49708636 GCF_008802855.1 Photinus pyralis
TAAAAATGTTATTATCCATTTTTGTAAATAAATAATATATATGCACAATTTTAAGCTGCATAAGTATCTTTCTTCTATATTAAAACCACCAAGGCGAAACACAGGAGATAGGAAAATGTCATTTTTCAGGAGCAACAAGGCGCCATTAAAACTTAAATCGGCCCACCGATTGACTTTCGAACAACGTTGCCAAACTTCTCAGCATGGCTTGTAATTATAGACGGCTGTGAAAGTGACAAGTGCCTGTGACAGATGACGCAAGCTATAAATGCCATTCTCCTGCAATATTGCCAAGTCGTTATGTCATCTGAATGGTTCTAGGAGCTGATTGGTCGGGCTTATTACGTCACAGAGCCCGCCACGATCATATCGTTTTGAATAAACCTTTAAAACCGCACATGTTCATTATTTTTTTGCTAATCAGCCTCTATTTTTAAATAAACTTTTACTGTCCAAAAAAATGTTCTATGGTTTCAAGTACACGCTTAGTAAATTAGAACTGCGGAATTCAACTATACTGTAAACGCCCATTTACAAAGCAGCACTTTGTTTTTTATGAATTTACGGTGTGTTGTTATTATTTCGCCTGTGCCGTTGTGCTAATGAAGTAATAGATACGAGAATCGAATTATTTGGTTTGATTTCAGCGAGCAGAGAACAGCAGTACATCGAAATCAAACCTGAAGGTGTGAGTTGCCACATAGCTAACCCCGTGAAACCCGATCGTATCATCAAGGGCAGCGGCTTCAACAGTGATAAGGTACTATTTTTCATTTCTTGCGTTTTCATGTGAATTAGTTTTTATTTTTCTTTGTTTAGAAATCATCGTTAAATTGTTTACCAAAACGGGTTTAATTATCTGATCAGCAAGGATATTTTTTATTTCAGTTTTAAGCTTTTCGCTCGTTTTTGGGGGCCTGTAGGCATTTGTTTGACTTCAGTGTTTACTCACTTATTGCACAATAGGTTTGTATTTACCGAGTAAATTTGTGTTGTTTAGGTAATGAAAACCTGTTGCCTAGCAATTAGACGAAAAAAAAGGTTGACAGTTTTTCGAGTTCAATTGCTAAAATATAGAATCTTCTTCTATTCTTACACTATGCTAATACCTATTGGATTGAAGTGATCTTTTCAAGGTTTGTCCCAAAAATCGGTGCGAAATTTCGTAAAGGTAAGAGTTTTATTTACAAACAAAAATAGTGCACATTTTGGGACTCCTCACAGTCCTAAAACATACAACGTCAAAAATATTTATGATCTTGTAATTAATTGTTCATCTTCATCTTCAATAGCGGGATATCGAGAGATCAAAGATCAAAAGCTACCCAATAAACGCATATTATTTTTAAAATCTGCAAATTTTAGCTAGTCTGTAAGGTGTTGTTAAAAAAAAAATGATTGGAAGAATGGATAAAAACAAAAATTTTTTTACTATACTTGTAAAGGACGGCTGCTATGTAAGACGGATAATCCTAAATTAATTTATTACCGTTATGCTTATGCAGATAAATATTGGAAGACGTACGTTCCTATTAATCTTTATGAAATAAATCCTCCTTAAATTAAAGGATCATTTCAAATTACGCTAAAATAACCCTAAATTATGTAGCAAGTCCAAGCGTTATTATTATCCTTGACAATTAAAGTATATTTAGACAAGTTCAGACGCCCAAATTATATAACAGCCCAAAGGCCCTTTAAATTCAAGTAGCAGCGTTTTACCCTATTTAATAATTTATCTCACTAATGACCGGCGACGTGAATTTTGCCCCTTCTGTTTACAACTATAACTGTTGATTATTTACATTTGAAGAAATATCTCTCATTATGCGTAGCTAATTACGGCGAGGGTGTCGCAGGAGTGCTACAAGAGCAGTGAACTACGTACATACATGTGCATCGTCAACTATAAGTGCGGGTCCTTCGCTTTGTAAATTACCCTGGGGATTTAAATTCATATTTTATTCACGAAGTGATGCTTTCGTTCTTACATGTAGTCAAAAATGGAATTTATCTTACTGCCTGGCGCATTGTTTTTTATTCATGCACTCGAAGTACCTCTATAAAACGTTATCGTTCGGCCTTACATGGAATTTCTCTTGTTCGTTATTCTATATAAGGAACGTTTCAATTTTTACTCGCCAAAGTTTTAATTTTACATATTGAACACAATTCTCCTCAGAAAATCGTATGGTAATTTAAAGTCGCGCCTTATTCCGAAGGAAGCCTTCAAGGATACCCTTTGGAAACCTATAAAAGTGAAAGACAGTCTAAAATATTACAATGATAGATAAAATTGAAATTTTCGATATTCAATCGAATTCATATTTTATTGCTTTAGTACACGCTTTCAAAGGTCTGAAACGTGTATGTATTTAAAGAAAAGCGCGTGAATTTTTTTGTGATAGCACTTCCCTACTTAGTTAATTACGATTCTTATAGCTGTCCCTATCGTAAGCGTTATTAGTTAATTGGGCCACGAGAACAAACTGCTTGGAAAATTATATTTATTCGACTGCCTCGTTTCCTTCACAATAGAAAGTCTGTCTACTGCCTGTCAAATTAAACCCCTCCGTTAAATAAAACAATTTCCTCATATTTTGTTTGGTAGGTATTGTTTAACAGAAGGTTTCCTTTCAGTAGAATCTAACTATCAACTATTGTTTCTTCTATAAAGGGCATGGTTTACCTATTAAGGCGTACAAGGAAGCCAAATAAATTAAATAGCTTTCGGATTTAAGCTGATGTGTTAAAAAGAGAAACCTTTGGTCCTAGCTTTATATAGTAACAGTTTTGTAAATCGGCGTTATTACATTTTTTAACTTATATTAAACAGCCCCAACATTTTCTAAACAGAATTTTGATTAGTATACAGAACAGTGAAGCGCTTCCCATTTAACTTAATTTCCGTCTTCAAGAATACGAAAGTTACTCGTTGAAGTCAATTTGGAAATGTTCACAGATTTACCTCATTTAATTTAAAGGTGCTGTTTTTATAAATACACGCAGATTCTGAATACATAGTTTATGATAGCAAATTCTCACTTTTAATTTTCTGTATCTGTAATTGAACACTTCAAGTGTCTGAAAACGTTAGTAAGAGTATTGGTATTGGTATTGGAGTAAATAACCACCACTTTTTTTACGGAAATTCACTTTTGAATCACCCGGAATCTGAATCAAACAAAACATTTGGTACACATATTCTTAGACATAAACGGAATAGCTGAAAATATAATATCGGTGCTATACCCACAGCAATTTTTTTTTCTATGGTGATGATCATACCTATACATAAACTATTTAAGGACCGTGCCTCTGTTATTGCAAAAGTTGGTGTAAATTTCCTAGAGTAATTTGTGAAAGCTACAAAAAATCTTTTTAGTCCATTAGTGTTTTAAGTTTTCGGATAATTTTTATTTGCTAAGGTTTTGATGAATCAGGTAATATTCCCTTCGGGCTCTTTTTTTAACAACTCGCATTGCAATGGATTGTTAATCTGTTTCCTAAAAAATATAATAAAATAAATAAGATCATACACTCCCTGCTGAATATCCTGCAATGAATATATTTAATCGCCTACAGTCGATAACCAACTTCTATTTTTCTATGAATTGTTCCATCTTGAGTATGTATTGATAAAGTGGTAAAGAATTTTCATGTACTCAAGTAAAATTTATTTATTGATTTTTCATTAGGCGATCGATTTCGATAAAATTATCATCTTCAGGCCGTAGCGTCATCTGTTAATTCCTTGACGCTACGGCCTGTAGATGATAATTTTATCGAAATCGATCGCCTAAAGAAAAATCAATAAATAATTTTACTTGAGTACATGAAAATTCTTTACCACTTTAACCAACTTCTACTTTTCTCCTCACTAATGCCAGTTTTGTTTGAAGCCAACAGAATTGAAGATGACTCTCTCTTTCATTTCTAAATTATACTTTTAACTCTGTCTGGAATTGTCAAATTTGTTGCGTGTTTAGTGGCTATCAGCACCTATAATAATCCTGTATGTATGGAGATCCTAATTAAAAAATTTCAAAGACTAAAAACCAAGTTTTTTAAAAATGAAATGACCATTTTCTTACTATTACATTAGATAGAGAATCGAAATTTGCATATTTTGATATTACATGTTCCTATAACTAGCTTTAACCGTTTCTGAGTTAGTCCTATTTCTTTGATACCTACATACAGAAAGGCGACATCGAATCGAAGGGCACTTACGTTGGGTGGTAGCGCCAGCTAATTTTGGAGTGGTTTATTCTGCTTCGTCTATTAGCCAAAGTTGGCGTTACACCTTTCTACTGTTATTAATGCCTAGATAATATTTCAGGATGTATTTTTTCTAAACGATCATTATTAAAAGTGTACCTCAGGCCTTACTGTTGACCTTGACTTGTTACGGCTTAACCATAAAGGTAAAGTAAGATAAGAAAGGGAATTATACAAAAATTACTAATTAGACAGAGACAGAGACAGGTTAGCTGACTTCTTTTAAGGAGCCAACGTTAATCCTAAACAAGTCAATCATTAAGTACCGACTATACTTCTGTAACTTAAAACACTGCTTAGTTTATCGAATAATAATTAAATTTAACGTTACGTTCTACGTGTATCTCAGCTGTTATTGGAAAGGTAAGCGTAAAGTAAAAAGTTAAAGCGCCGCCAATCCATGAGCAAAAGCGTAAAAGTATGTAAAATATAGATGAACATCTTCAGCTCCGAGTTAGAATTTTTTAATGGAAAAGTTCAATTCGCAACTTTATTGGGGAAATATTTTAATATGGTAGTATTTTACAACCGAACAATGTAAACGGAATTATCATAATCGAAGCTAATTTCTAACTGTCAGCGGGAAAGGTTATTTAAAATGATATTAAATTACTTTCGCACCCTTTCAGAGCTCCAGAGAAGGGATTAAGGCAGATAGAGTTGAATTACTTTTATTGAACTAGAACTCTCTCGCACATTCGAGCCATTCTGAAACTTCCAATTCATTACTAATTACTAAAGCATTCCAATCTCTGATAGCGGGAGTTTAATAATATAAATTTTGATTTTCTATCCTACTCAAGTTCTTTTTGTAAGTTGTGCTTAGTAAGGATAACGCGACACATTTCGGTTCGTCCCCACTTTGTGTAACCCCATTAAAGAATTCTGAAACGTTAGGTGGTTTACTAATGAAAGCGCGACCTTTTAGAAGATGTTAGTTCCTATTCCCCTCGAACTACCCTTTTGTGTATTAAGATCCAGAAATCTAGGGTTTCATTCAGCGCTGCCTTTCCTGGATGGAGTGCTGCACAAACTGTGTTAGATACAAGCTACTAACATCTACTTATACAATGTGTCATATTATGTTAGTAAATTTGTACATATATGTTATGTCTGTTGTGGTGGGGATTAGAGTGTTCTATCTACATTAACGATAAACACGATTACAATCTACCCACTTCAACTTGAAACATTTGTCATTAGCCATTAGAACAAGTAATTAATTTGAGAACGGCAACTTCCCAACTCTCGTACGTTAATGAAAGCTTTATAGGCATAACATCGGACATTGACGGTAATCTAAACACAAGATCGCTACTAAGAAAATTGCGCTAGGCAGGAATTCCTTGGCCCAATGGATCGGAAACGTGATTTAATTAATCGATGTTTGCCGTCTCTTCCATTAAAAATAATTGCACAGGTAGATAATACATCTCAACGTCGTATATGAGCAATTAATATAAAAGGAAGTAGTGGAATATGGAAACGTGAAAGCTCAGGGAAATTAAACCTAGGCTCGGTACACATTATTTCTACAGTTTTATAAAGTGTTTATTCTCAAGAAATAAATTTATAGCTTCAGGTATAATTTGAACAAAACCGTATACACACAGTTAAAGCCTAATATAACAGCTACTTCAGCTTCCCCTCCTCCCCCCCTCGAATTTTAGTATTGTGGACATCCGTACTTTTAAAGTTTAAAGTAACATTTTCATATATAATACCATAAGTAGTCGAAGTATTGTCGAATATTTTTGAGGTGCTGTCACGAATGCTAGTTACGCTGATTAATACCACGAGCGCTTGCGCGAGTGGTATTAGAAAGCGTAACTAGCATGAGTGGAGCAGCAGCTCAAAAATAATCTACAAATACTTCGACTACGAATGGTATTCGGAGGACTATTCAATGAATCCAAAGAAAAATTAAGCATAATTACCCACGCGAATGTATTTCCATGACAACAATAAACGTCAAAATAAATTAGGGAAGTTGCTTTTCATTTTGCTATTGATTCTATTCGAACTTTTGTGCTCCAAGCTAATTCGTTATGAGTGATTAAATTAAAAGATGTGGTGATAAGTCTGTTGTCGAAATTGATTAACAAACTAAGAAGAATGTTCCGGTTAATACGACAAAATTTCGCGTCATTTCACTGGTGGAAGTTTGACAAATGTCATTGAATAATCGCATTGAATTGTCGCTGAAATACCACACGTGAAATTATCGCTGAAATACCACACGTGCAATTATCACTATAATTCCTTCCCATTGGCGCAGCAATTTGAAATCGAGACATTTCACTGGTTGAAATGTGACAAATGTTAGATGAATTGAATAGTCACTGTAATTCACTTTCTAACAATACACATTGACAATATACGTTGAGAATACACATTGACAATACACATTGACAATACACGTTGACAAGCATGTTCATAGACGTAATCACAAGTACATAACTCAAACTCTGATTAAACATATTTATCGTAAGCAAAAAATTTACTAGAACCGTAATTAAGGAATAAAAGTTTGTGACAGTTCGTTGGTATCAGAAGTTATTTATAACATTTTCCGTGACGAGCCAATAGCAAACCGCCGAGAGAACATCGCAGTAGGTACTATCAAATACTGCAAGTCCATGAACAATGGTTAATTACAATGTAAGGCGTAGGAATTTCACTCGCAATAGAAGCATTAGATGGATGCTATGTAAATTGTAAGCTTCAAACGCATGTAGGTAATTAGATAACACGCATCGACGACTTCCACTCTAACTAATGAATTTGGACTAAGTACAAATCTTAATTAATTAATTCTTATTACGCAACTGTAGTAATAAAGTAACATTGAAGTTGAGAAAGAAAATCGTGTAGTACGTTAACAAAAAAACAGGACAAGTTTCACTACAATATGCTCATCTAAAACATGATTCGTTACTACAATTCATCCTCATCGCAGCATTATCTACAGTGCCGAAATGGGGCCAGAAATTCATTTACATTTATTTCTGTTAATAAAGACGCTTTCCGGTTCCAGAAGTCGATCAAACTGCACCGACGTCGTTCAACTAAATTGTAAGTGACGATGAGAATCACTTTAAAATGTGCATCACGATTTTCGCACCACCTACGGTAACGGAAATTTCCCATTTCCGATTTTCCAATTTCAGAAGTGCACTTATTACAAGCTAAGCATAAATCTGCAACACTACGGGAAACGCCCATTTGAGTATTACCGAACATTCCAAATTTCATCGTCTGTGTGTGCGACGCGAAGCAAATTAAACGCCAATATTTGATTTAACAACGTTACGGTATGATACTTTATATAGCGTTACATATTCAGAGCCTAATTTCATTTACACAAACGCAGGTATTACCTATATTGAAGGATTTTGTAGGTGTAAAGCTCCCCGATTAAGGAAATTAAAGTCGAAAAAGCATGTAGCGTTTTGCTGAAATTAAACGGCGAGTATGTAATTACCTCGGAGAATGCTAAATAAAGGATGAGGCAAACTGCATCTTATTATATGCAATGAAATGAAAGCGCCATTCCCATTGCTGTGCATTCCAACGAAATGAGCAAATGTTACGTAATGAAATTAAAAGATTCTTCCTTGGGGAGGATTGCGATTCATTGCGAACTTCCATGTATCAAACGAGAAATATGTTCAACAAGTGTTATTTGTTGCACTAACAATACACATCTGCCAACGTAAATAAGACAGGTAGTTCCGTTTTATCAGTTTGTACAGCTTTATTGCTATTATTTGCTTCACAAAATTCGAAGTTAGCGTAAAATTCTATTACATATCAGCTACTTGCAATACTTATACGCCTTATTGAATTTAATTTGAAGTGAACGGTCGTCTGTTATTTAGTACTCGTACTTACGTATTTCTCTTAGGAACTTCTTATTTTGTTCGAGATGACGATTAGTGGAAGTGCTTTTTTTCTATTTGAACTTATTTCCTTGATAAGTTGAACTAGTCGAGCTTGATAGTTTGGCCTTTTGCACATCGTAAGAAAATGTTTCAATCAGAGGTTTGTCAATTACTTCTTTTAGACCTATTTTCAAATGGCTAATAAAAGGCTATTAAAGATTATGACCATATTCTTCTTTCAACATCCCTTTTTAGTTTTCCTTGTGTAGCACTTAATTTAATAAACTTCTGGGGCGCGTTTTATACAGGGTGTTTTTTTGGGAGCTTTAGTTAAACGTTTCTGGGAAAGTAAAATAGGTAGGTTTTTGAAAATTTATACTTAGGAGTTACTCTGAAGACCGAATCGATGTAAAATATTTTCAAAATGGCCACCCTTCCGGAAACACCGGAAGTAGATAGTAACTTCGTTATATTAAATGGCAACCCCTATTTTTTATTCCATTTTTGGATTCTACGTAAAATTTCAGTTCTTTTGATACCCACATGTCCATATCTGCCATTTATGGTTTTTAAGTTATTTTGACTTTATGAAAAAAAATGGCGGATGCAGATGGTACCTTGATAATTGATTACTTGAAAATGGTTATAGTCATGGCAACCCATTTTTATCATTGCATAGAGAATGAATGGGGCTTTCTTTTAGTGTACTTAAAAAAAATTAAGTTGCGTATAATCGCACCTATGGAGATCCAAATTTAAGAAACTTCAAAGTCCAAAAACTCAGTTTTTTTAAATAGAATGACCATGTTCTTCCTATTGCATGAGATAGAGAATCGAAATTGGAATATTTTGATATTACATGTTCCTATAGCTATCTTTAACATTTTCTGATTTATTCCCATTTCATTGAATTGATGCCATTTTTTTTGCATTTTCATTTCAGTAGTTGGCCATGATTTTATAACAATCGAATTTTAAACAAATCAAGAAAAGGATTTTTAATATCATTGATTCTAGTCTAAATAATTCATTAATAAATAAGTCATTTATTAAGGATATAGGACGGAAATTTTTGAGAAATCTAGACAGAGTCGTTCAACTGAATTTGTTAAACAACGTATAAGTCTAAAAATTCAGAGAGGTAATGCGATATCTGTTCTAGCAACAATTCCATACAAAAAATGTTTCAACGAAGTTTTTTATATTATACATTGAATTTATTTTGTTAATCTTGCATTTGCAATTCAATTCATTCTCTTAAATATTCTCTTGTAGAGCTTTGTATCACTTGCGCTTCAACGGTTTGTAGTGCATTTGGGGGTACCAAATTTCCAAAATTCATACAATTTCGTTCCAGTGTTCGAATGAATGTACGGCAAGCACGTGCCGCGATTCTGTCCATTTCACCATAAATAACAATTAAATTCAAAAATAGGTGAAACCACTGCGTCATTTTTCGATTTTTGAAAAACTTATGTTAACCTATAACAGTAGGTGACGGATTAGTGTCACTAGAATTGTTTAAAATTCAATTGTTATAAAATCATGGCCGACTACTAAAAAGAAAATTCGAAAAAAATAGTGTCAATTCAATAAAATGGGAATAAGTCAGAAACTGTTAAAGATAGCTATAGGAACATGTATTGTCAAAATATGCCCATTTCGATTCTTTATCTCATGCAATATTAAGAAAATGGTGATTCCATTTAAAAAAACTGAGTTTTTAATCTTTGAAGTTTCATAAATTTGGATCTCCATAGGGGCGGTCTTACGCAGCTTAACTTTTTTTTAAGTACACTAAAAGAAAGCTGTATTAATTCTAAATGCACTGATAAAAATAGGTTGTCATGACTACAACCGTTTTCAAGTAATCAATTATCAAAGTACCATCTGCATCCGCCATTTTTTTTCTTAAAGTCAAAATAACTTAAAAACCATAAATGACAGATATCGACATATGGGTATCCAAAGAACTGAAATTTCACGTAGAATCCAAAAACCCAATAAAAAATTGGGGATGCTATTTAAAATAACGAAGTTACTATCTACTTCCGGTGTTTCCGGAAGTGCGGCCATTTTGAAAATATTTTACATCGATTCGGCCTTCAGAGTAACTCCTAAGTACAAATTTTCAAAAACCTACCTATTTTACTTTCCCAGAAACTTTTAACTAAAGCTCCCAAAAAAACACCCTGTACAGAGTGACAATTTACTTACAATGGTCTATATATCACAAACAAATTAGGGTTTTTATTTAATGACAAATAATATCTACTTTCCGACACTTCGGACCTTGGAGATTTTTAACATTGCATCACAAGTAGGATGTGTGTTTTTAAAGTTGTTAAATATTAAATTTGATCATTCCTCTGCAATTAATATGTGTACTATTGGATAGCATTTCTATGGGCTTTTCAATTGCATTTAACATTGGAAATGCTTATGTTTTGTATGGGTATGAATTTACCTGGTTTGCAGAGTAGAAAAAAAGACAGTGGTGTCGCGTCTAGTGTTGATTGTACCGTATTCAACTGCAATCGGTAGATTCAAGAAAAGTCACGGATACTGTCGATACGGTACTTACTTAACAGTGCGCAGGGGTCTTGTTAATTCGAATTGAAAATTTTCGCACATCGCCCGTGATAGTATTACAAGCATGTTACGCCGCTTATTATTCAGAAAGTTTACGTTTGGGACACGAGCGAGCTTGCGAGCGAGTGGAGCAAGATTATTCCGTGTGCAGGGTTATTTATGACTTTATCGGTTATACGGTTATCATTTCCAATGGCTCCGATGGTTGCAAGAATTGCAAAATCTGTGAATTTTTTTTATATGGATTAGTTATAATGTGGTGAGTTGATGGGGGTAGGGGTGTGGGTGTATACTGTATACACCACAACTGCCTCGAACAATAACACTGAACTTTGTGGCTGCTCGAATGGCAGGACTTCTCTTGCATTACAGCAATTGTATTTCTCCATTGTTGATCATACTAACTTTTTTAAACTCGAAATTCCATGCGTAAAAGCTTTTTCTGCAACATTAAACTTGTTTCCACATAATTTTACTAACATGAGGACGATTACGTTTTTTATTTGTAAAAGTGCATAGCCGACTGGACTACCGGTACCAAAATTAGTGTCACAGACATTTACGCTCTCTTTCAAAATAATCCGAAACAGCCTTCTTCATTCTTCCTATTTCAGCAAAAACTACTTCCTCTAACAAATTCAACGTCGTTATTAACCCGACGACACTCGAAATTCCTCTACGCCGGCAGAACTGATAAAACTCTCGCATCGCTTATCTCGCACGTGACATTGTCGAAAAACCAATTAATTCTTGTTTTTTATCAACACAATTCAACAAATTTTTCCAGAAAAAAAAATCCCCAGACAACTTGAATTATGTTACATAAAAGGAGGCGCTTTCTTAAGTTAAGTTAAATTTTTGTAATTAATATTTGGATGAATTTTCCTGCACTTAAAATATGGGGGTGCAACCGAAAATATTGAAAATATATATTTGATCGAACAGTATCAGGTCGTTGTTCTCTAAACATCTCAAGGTCCTCAATCTCCCAATTCCAATCTGGTAGGCCTTTTAACTTCCAGTAATCGTTTTGATTGTTTATTCGACACTGTTTTTATAAATAATCAACGATGTAGTATATGCTGAAATTGAATTACGGATGATCTAATAAATTTTAAAATAGTTACGGGGGGAAAAAGTCTGACTGAGCTATTAGGAAACGTATACAACTCCAATTTGTTCACAATTGAAGAAATTCTATAGAAAAAACTGCTGTTTCTAAACGCATTTAAAGAAGAAATGAAAGTGTACTATATATTACTAGCTTATTGTGCATCCATCAGTTTGTCCAAGCATGGCGCAAGTTTCAACACAATCTTTAATAGGGTTACAATTGTACTCAATTTTGATATCGAGATGCATCTTTTTTCATTCAATTTTGTTTGTTCCCTGTTCTGGGGTGTGGGAATTAATCATACCTATACTCTTAGGCCTTGGCATTGACGGTAGTTTGCAATTTACAACATTACCACGAATGAAGCAGTATATGCCAAATTAGAGTAGTCATTATTATAATTTGCACCAATCGCAAGATTGAAACGCATAGTACACACAGCCCCCTATAATGAGAAAAAATCCTAAAATTCTAGGCTAACATTGAAACATGCAAAAGCTCTTAGCAATTACTTGAGCTTTAGAATAAAAAATCAACTTTTATTCCCATTAAGAGCCTATATTGCAAAAGT
Source organism: Photinus pyralis (assembly GCF_008802855.1). Lineage (NCBI taxonomy): Eukaryota > Metazoa > Arthropoda > Insecta > Coleoptera > Lampyridae > Photinus > Photinus pyralis. The sequence goes on from NW_022170511.1 coordinate 49,478,957, forward strand.
ACAGAACGCACCTCCCGGTTACCCTTTCAACGATAATGAGCGCCAAGCTTGCGATGAGAAAATTAAAGGGAACCGCAAAAAAACCTTCGAATGATTGATATTTGTCAATTCAAACGAAAAACGTCAAAAAACGTAGCAACTTAATTAAATAGAAAATCGTTTTCCTGATAAGGTTATTTGTAATCTTTTTAGAAGTCTACATCTTTCCATTTTCACGTAGCTGCTTGATTTATGACTGAAATGTGTATTCATTCTATAGATGAATGTGCTAAACGATATAGATTAGGAACTGCCACTGTCCGAAGAGTTATCGGAGGAATTTGTTGATTTATGTACTTCACTTGGATATTTTCAGCAAACATTTTCGGCCGTGCCCATGTTCAATAGGGAAAGTGAGAGTAATTAAATAAAGTGAGGGTGCATTATTCTACGCTAGTCTCGGAAACTTCTCGGCTTGTCACGTAAAGTAAGCAAAGCACAAATTTCGTAGCGTACCGAACAAAACAAAGTAATGCAATATCGAGCCAAGTCAGGTCTCGCAGGTGAAGTAACGAGATCCCTCGATACACCGTATAGTGAGATGGCTTCATGAGTTCCGCATTTTTAACAAGTATACCCAGGCGATAAGATTTTTAGTAGATCGAGACCTACATCGAAAATGCATTTTCCATTTGATCCACCACGTTATCTGAAATGGAAATAAGCGTTCTAAAAAAGCAATTAACAGCTTACTGTTTTTCATCTCCAACCACGTACATGTAACGCAAAGAAAACGTACCAATTACTTAATTTATTCACTTCGGTATCACGAAGTTGGAGCATTATTTGCCTTCATAACAGTTTTCAACGGAACGAACCAATTTTCCAAAGAAATGTTTACGTTAGGCGCCTAATAACATCAGACATATATATTTAAACAAAATTACTCCAACGCAAGTTGTTTATTTTCAGAATTCGAATCTTCAGTCCAACTTTGTGTGTTTGTATACGTTTGCTTTGCATGAACACTTTTTGCGCTAATTGTGTCTAATTAGTTCATTTCTAAAGCGCCTCTTGGCATAATGAAAAAGTTTCGAACAACCCTTGTTTGCGGTTCGAATTTTGTTGTAGCAAACGCCGTGACCACGTAAACATGGAGAGTTAAGAGCGCTTCCCTTTAATTTTTTTCCGGCGGACTGGCAGTCAGTGGAGTCAGGTTATTTACTTACACGAAGAGCCATTAACTCACTAACTAACTGCAACAGATGAAACTTTCTGTAAGTACTGATTTTGTGCTGATGTACAGAGTGTTCCATAATGACTACCATCCTATGGCTACTAGTTACATTATTTACTATTTACTTTTTTCAAGAGGACACCGGGGAGTGGAAATAAGAAGTCCGTCTCGAGCTCGCTTAAATTTCGAATTTTCCAGTTATTTGCTGAAAAAATGTTGACCTGTCAAAATTATACTCGATTATTTATTTAATCCTGGAATATTTGAATGCGGCGATCGTATGTGGTATGTTGTTATTGTACTCAAAATGCAGCCTGGCATCGTATGCTTTGCGTCCCCAAACCTCGGCTACGTACAGGGTGGCTGGGCGCACAACCTGGAGATATAATGTCTTTGCGTATGAGGCAGTCATCCCCTTTTCCACAGAAACCAGCCAGTTTAATCTCCTAGCGCTTTTAGATACTTTGCTCGCCTGACCTCTTTGACATGCTCGTGGAACAGTATTTTCGTAGGTATTTTCGCATCAAACCTTAGACCGAGGTATTGAATTGTGGGTTGAGTCTTATGCTTTGTGCCTTATAGTTTCTGGCGTCCGTCCTCGCTATGCTGCTCGCGCTGCAAAGGAAGTATTCTGTCTTTGACAAGTGGTTAATTAATTGAAATTTATATTTTATATTTGGTGCGTGCGCAGTTATGCATTTGTTTTGGTTGGTGCGCCGTGGGGACTGAACAATTTAATTTTGGTAAAGCATTGCGCTGTTAACTACGTTAGTGTGTTGCCGTATATGAATATTATATTTTATATTTATCAACTGCAAGAATTATTATTTATTTTTGTTTTAAGAGGCAACCATCTTTATCTAAGATTAAATTTAATTACACCGCAAATGTCTTCAATCATTTCATTTTAGAAATTTCTACAGTCCATTCTATTGTACATAACAACAAGTTATACTCAGCCTTATATAAAGAAAAGTAAAAAAAAAATGGGGGGTTTTAGTGGGTATTCGCAGCAAATGGGAGAGCCCCACTCTACTCTGGAACTTCCTTCTAGAGTGTGCATAAGGAGCATTTCCCCACCTATACAAAAAAAAAAAAAAAATTAAATGCCGAATTCATCTAGACCGCACCCCTGCCATGCACTCTCTATTGCAATTTGCAATTTCGCACGCCTTTGACTGCACTTCCCTATCATCTTCAGCCAGCTCTCCCTTAAGACTATCCGCAAAATCGGCCCGAGGCAGGAGCCCTGTGGACAACTCGGTTTATGTTTACTGTGGTGTTTTGTATCACTATGTTCCTACCCGTGAGGCGTAGCTGGACATGGCCTCAGTCAAATTACGGTTTGGGCTGGATGTTGTCATTTCACTCAACGAAACCAAGTGTATCCTATGTAAAAAAATTCACTAAATCCGAAAATCATAGTCCCCCTGGCAGAAAACTCCCGGAAAATATTGTTATAAACAAAAAACGAAGAAAAAATGACAAATTGTCGTTTCTTTTCGCGTTTGACTACAATTATCTCGTTAACTGTTGCTCTGAGGGAAAAAATGAATAGAAATGAATTTGTTTAGAATCGAATTTTTCCAGAAGATACAGTTGGTATGGAACGTTCATTTTCAAATGTTAGGTATTGTTTTATATGGAAACATATAAAGAGGTAATCCCGAAAGTTGACAATCTATTATTACTAAGTAAAATTAATCCGATCTTTTTGAAAATGCGTATTTGGCCACTCCTTTTGATAACAAAACAATATGACCAAAGCGATCACCATAAGTTTCAGTCATTGATTAATTAAATAAACCTATATAATAGGCCATTGGCACCCTGATTGATAAAAATCATACATTTTGGTCAAATAGAAGCAACCCTTTAAAGAATCGTTCGATGCGACCCGATTTGCAGAATCATTTTTGGTTGTCTCGAAAACAAGGATTTGTACGTATTTTTTTTTTCATGTAGGTCTTTCCGAGAGCTTTCCATTCGCCTATTATAGATTTACCTTTCCTGTTGAATTTTGGAAACGATTCCATTTGTTAACTAAGAAAATTCTTCGGATTTTGAAAAAAAATTCCGCAGTCCGTCGATTTACAAAAATCATCATCATTGGGTCAATTTTTAATTTGTTTATTTAAATAATCAATGACTATGATACCTACGGTGATTGGGTTTGTCATATTGTTTTGTCATCAAAAGAAGTGACCAAATACGGATTTTCAAACAGATCGGGTGAATTTTACTTAGTAAAAACAGATTGTTAATTTTAGGGATTCCTTTTTTATATTTTTCCGTAAAGCACAATAACATTTCAAAATAATCGTTTAATACCAACTGTATCTTATAAAAAATTCGATTTCAAACAAATTCATTACTCTCCATTTTTCCCTTACAGCAATAGTTAACGAGATAATTGAAGTTTTTTGCTTATAACAATATGTTCCGGGAGTTTCCGGCCAGGTGGACTATGACTTTCGGATTCAGCGGATTTTTTTACTTACAATACACTTGGTCTCGTTGAGTGAAATGACAACATCCAGTAGACTACTTTTTGAGCTAATTTGACTGGACTATACAGGGTGGTGACTTGCGTAACGCATCATAGGGATTTCAATGTAAAATTCTTAACATGCGATTATTGGTTCCCCAAATTATTTTAGAGCAAAAATGTATTCAAGTTTTTTGCAGAAAAAATTTTTTACGCCAATCAACCGTATTAGTTTTCAATTTTTGGAATTTAATTTATTAATTTTTAAATAATGTAAACATCCAAAAACATATAAGCCCTTTCCAATATGTGTTATATTTTCAATTTTTTTTTTAAACTTCAAGTTCAAGCTCAATGTAAATTCAAAATTCAACGTCCGAATGGTTGTCTTTGATTCGGTTCTAGAGCCCTTAAATGGTGCAATTAAATATTTGTCTGTGCCGTAAAATTTAAGTTTCAAGACTTTCTAATCTTCACTGCGCCAAAATTTTCAAAAATGTACCTTCAGCACCTTCTATTCTCTTTATTTTCAACCTGCCTTCGATTTCTTCCATCAATAATAATTAACCTCACCTGATGATGGCGATTATCGCCGAAACTATAGTCGTGTTTTAATAGTACAACGCGCCCATAGTTTTTTATTATTTTTTATTATTATTTACATATTGTCACATTGACGTTTTAAACTTATTTATTAAAGTGTCACCGAGGGTGTCACTATCATCCTATTGTTAGACTGTCCAAGTTATCAATCACTTGTAAGGTATCTCTGGTCCTGATAGGTTATTTCTTGCTCCCAGACTTTATAATGGCTAAATGTTCATGTATTTCATGTAGGTAGGGGAATTCCGTGGTATAAACCTCACCTTTTCCCATTTGTAAACTGCTCTTGTACCGATTCTTTGTACCTACAGTCGAAAAGGATACTGCCAAGACATTAGAAACTCTTTGCAAGTTTTGCCTGCTTCTTTTTCCCTTTGAAAGGACTCAATTTCAAAATAAAACTTTGCCGAGCTTCCGTGTATCAGTTCGTCATATCATTGAATAGGTACATGATCATATTTAATGGTAACGGGGAATAACCTAATAAATTCATATGAGCAAATCAAATAAGTTGGTAAAATTTGTAAAATACTTGTCTATTATGGCGTAGCTGCACATTTGACTTGCCTACAAGCGTTTGTAACTTTCAATATTCTCTTCACTTTTAACACAAAACACAAAGATATTTCAAACTGGAACTGTAACGAAAATCGTTTATGACTGATTGACATCTTATTGACAGACGCATATCAGTATGTTAATTTGTCACGACTTATATTGATGACGTAATTTTTTTGCCTCTATCGATTAAAATGCAATGAAAAGAGAATCACATTTATGACGTCATTTTCAGCACCAGTGAAACAAAGTATAGGAATGCGTAAAATATATAGTGTTGTGATATTTACTGTCTTTAATTAATCTCCCTACACTCGATCTTGATTTAAATAATTATATTTTTAATACAATACAATGTTGTGCATTGTGCAATGTTATCTTCCGTGCCTGAAAAAATATTAAGGATGGAATATAATGATTTGTGTCACAATTTATGGGAAATATGTGATGAGTAGCAAAAAATTTCAAAACCAATGCAAGGTTCTCAGCATTCTCGGTCATTTACCATAGAGAAGCTGTAGTAGGTAACTTAAATTTTGCACGATTTTATATTCTTACTATACCTAGCAAGTATACAATGTGATTCAACGATAATCAGCACTTTTGCTAATACTGCTTTTATTTGAGCTATGACTTTCATTAAATTGACCGATAAGAAGACTTTTATAAAAGAAAAGAACATGGCACCCAATGAATTGGTCATTGGTCATCACTGGTTACTGGTTTTTAGTAAAGGATTTATGATATTTTCATGAGGCGCGATTGGACTCGAATGATTATATTATAAACTGTACAAGAGAAAGACAAGACAATACTTATAATTACAGTTAAAAGTGGTATGTATATGTTTCTTTCCTTTCCGAAGACCCAGAACAGGTGTTTCCCGCAGTTGTGGCCTAGGCAATCCTATAATAGTAGGTACCGATGATCTACATCTACATGAAATGATATAGTTCGATTTACTGGGAATTAAGAAAACGCCTGCGAAAGTGATGTCGATGTTACTTTCGCGTAAGGTCAAGGCTTGTTATTTCCAAGTCAGTGCAATAATTATTTAACATCAAGGTTAACTCTATTCCTAGATGTGTGGACATCATTTAATGGAAAACTAATATCCTTAACGATTTGATATGGTCATTTCCGATTTTAATGGCCGCGCTGTCAGGAATAAGATAAATGTTTTCCTACTTATCTAGAATTTTATCGATTTTGTAAAGAAGATGGCAATGCGAAGAATATCCAAATTAAGTGGATAGCATGGCATCAATTGTAAATTGAAGGTGGAAGGAAGTTTAGCGCAAGTATGCGATGTACGATTTTCGGCAGTCGGAAATAACCGAAAAGTAATGGATTTTCCGCTAGAACTATAACGATAAAATGTTAAATTTAAAATTTACTTTGTGTAGATAACTCCGCGCTAGGTGTCAATTATTCAAGAGATTCTCTCCCTAAAACAAAAGGGTTCCAAAATGAAAGTCGACACAAACCGAGAAAAGGGTATAATTTCACTTAAAAAACTTCCTTTGAAACCTCCCGTTAATTCTCTTTCTGTGACCCCTGCTAATTTATCTAGGAGGCTTCATTTCCTGTTTCCGACGTTTTCTTTCAGTGCAGTGGTTCAGATAAGATATCACCATCCCGGCACTGCTGCTGGATCTCCTAAATTGATCCCAAACACTTGTGCAACTGTCGTAATCCAAGAGTCCAATAACTGTAATTTACTCTTAAACTATCCTCTAATGAAAACTTTTTATAAATTGATCATACGCTACAGTAACAATCATATTATTGCCGTTCGCGATGCAATAATTTTGTTTTGTTACCTTACGTTAATCAATATTTGACAAATGTATTCCTTTAAAAGCACATCCATCTCATTTGAACATACAATAACATTCTCTTCGCCTTTGTTAGACTGGAGCAAAAAACGGAACGTTACAATCGACATTTTCCATCCTTTATCACAAAATATTTTGTGTACTTCGAGAAATTCTGTTCGAAGCCTGGGGAAAAAAGAAACATTTTTGTAACTCCGAGCCACATAAATCTTTCATCTAATTCGTTTTAAGTTGATGTCAGGAAACTAGCATGCGCTCACAAAACAATACCAGCTGCTTTGTAGAAAAACAGTTGATGAGTACAAAAAAGGAACCCTTAAAATGTGCTTCACGATATACAGCACACCGTAACTGAAAAATGATAATGAAAATTTATATCATAAAGTAACCTTTTGTAAACGTGCGTCTATAGAGGGTGTAATTAATTAGCAGATACACAATAAGCAGGAAATTACCGTGTCTCGTTTATCAGAAAGTCTATTCCGAGATTTATTATACGTATATAAATCGATCTTTAGAAGCTGTTTTTGTGGTCGACTTTTAATGTAAATCCAGGTTATCGGATAAATCATAATTTTCCGATAAGCTTCTAGAATACGTTTAAATGTTGTTTAGTGAGATTGCTGAGAAAATAATGTGGAAGAGGGTGAAACGTGGTTAAAGTATCTCGAAAATTATGATCATTCATTTTTCAACTCTTTTGATTTATTTCGTTAGGCTTAATTTTTGTGGCTGAGTTTCAGCCCCCTAACTAACTTAACCCATTGTGTACCAGAGATGCCATATACCATTTCTTTAGCATTGTTTAGCTTTAGATTGTTGCTTGCGTAGCTATACGATTTTTCAAAAACGCTGTTCTATTGACTTAGAACTAGTGATGTGGATTGTAAAATAACGATTTGTAAGTTACATAAAAAAACGGTTATATTACACGTAACTTACAAGAGGTCGGTTTTTTAATGTAATTTATGTCTTTTATGAAATTTACGTAACTTACGTTTTTTATTTAAAAAACGGTAATTTTTGTAAGTTACATAAATGTAATACATATTTGATACATTTTGATCGGTACTACCACAGACCATCAACGGTACTACCAACGTAAACGATTCATCGTTGAATCTAGTTTGGTTTAATGAAGATGATACAGCATCTAATTCGCTATCTGGAACTTCTTCCTCCAAACGACGCGTCATGGCGAAATACCTACTGCTTGGGTATTTTATTTTATACACCAAAATATATAATTTAACAAGTGTTTTTGTTTTCAAACACCCACAAAATTCAAAAAGGTTTATGGAATATTAAAAAAAAACATAAAAACATAAATGACAGGTAATTTTTCAAAAATATTTGTAAATTACGTAAAAAACATAAATTACTGGTATAATTCTACTGTAAAATTACGGTTCTTAAAAAAATGGTAAGTTACATAAATTACATAAAATACATAAAAAACATAAACAATTGGTAATTTTACACGTAATATTACGCACTTTAAAAAAAACGTGTAATTTAGCATCACTACTTAGAACACGTCGTATTTTTGACATTGGTTGCCAAAATAAACGGTAGATTATGATTAGTTCTGAAAATAAAGCTGTAAATTCGCCATCCTTGCATATTTCGTCCCACCATTCTGCTCCTCATAGAGACATTGGTGCTGCTAGCCCCTCGACCATGCAGGATAAGAGGGGAAAGCTCAACAGTTACACTGTCAATGTCATTTCCGTAGCGTGAAGTGCATACGCCGTTTAAGTTTATCTAGACGTCATTTTCTTACATAAATTTTTGGTGTTGACCAAATGTCATCTTTTGTTTCCAACGGACCTGCACAGTGCGTTGTTAGACCATACCAAATTTCTTTCAAAGCTTACAATTCAAAAAGTGGAAACATCTAGTAGATCTGAATGTAGCAGATAAAAATTATTTCCTATAGGACATTTTTTTGCTTCTTCTTATTTTCCGACTTCATTGCGTAGTATTTATTGCTGACACTAAACAGATAGGCAGAATCTATTTACACCAAAGCACAGAATTTTCAAAAGATTCTTTTTACGCAATGAACCTTTGTCTGAATGGGCATTCTGTTACTTTTGACCTAAACTGTGGTCCGTATTTAACTATGAAAACATTTCCAGAATTTGCTACAGTTGAAGAAGAAAACTTTCCTGCGCCAATGTAACGAATGGTTACAAATAAAAGAGTGGTTCGGTAATTTAGACCCGTTGAAGGGTGCCAATTAGTATTGGTATCTTGCAAAGATTTGAAAGTTTTTTCGGATTCATGGTATACATTGTTCTAGTAATCTCTTCGTCTTCTTTGTTGTTTTTTGGAACTTATTTTGCTGTAGGTACTTTTACTTCCAACTACGTAGCTCAGGTAAAAAATGGTATAAAATTCAGCGTATGCATAATCATTTTTAGAAGCGTTACTCTAAGTTAAGGAATTGCCCGCTTGCAGCAGCGATGAAAATGACCTTTTCGAGCGTTTTTATCAAAACTGTCATTGAGCAGCCACAATTGGCATTGACCGTTTCCAGTGGGCCACCCCGTATTAATCGACATAGGTTGTATCACAGCTCGAGTTTAGATTAATAGCTTATATTTTATTATGCAAAAACGGAATCTAAATCTTGTGCCGATGCATTAGACATTTTAAAAGCTCGAGATTTTAGAGGGAGTGCGTGATTGATTACACTTAGTTTAAAACCCTTTCATAAATATTCGACAGATTACCCATTCAGGGCTATAAATGTATGCCGTAAGTATTCTTGAAAACTTTTACTGATAAGCTTCGGTGTTAAATGCGTTCTGGCCCTATCTTGACGTCGAAAATTAGTAAGAGACGAAAACCTTTGTCGAGGTCATAACGTCCACTACTTCCACTTTCTTAATAGCGAGGTCTGCTTTGATTTATAAAGTTCGTTACGAATACGGTCAATTTTTTAACGGTAAATTGGTACAAGAAAATCAAGCAAGATTTGAGATGTTATACACGTCACGGGTTAAATTATCTTTAATGCGTAACGCCGAATTTATATCCAAATTATTCTTAAGCCGCGTCCATTGAGTAAGCAGTAGATATGCTAATTTCGGCCTAAGTTCGTTTCGCGAATCTGTTATATGAAACGAATTAAACGAAGGGTTAAGTCTAACAAGAGGAATGAATAAATTTTGGTCAAACCAAATTTCGTTGCAATACGTACGGTGAATATTTATCAGAGGAGAAAAGAAAGAAGTACCGATACATCTCTATTTGCTGGTTGTTCTATTGGGAAATGGGACGAAATATGAATGCGAATCATCCGAGCTTAAACTCAAGACTTAGCTACGCAATTAGCTATATCAGATAACTGCGCCCTCATCACCATATATTTTGAGTAGTTGAGAAATTCTAATTTAGTTTTGCTTCTTCGCTCTTTTGTAGTATTTAGATGCGCCAAATGTTACGAAAGGAACAGAAATACAGTGATTCTGTATACTTTCAGTTTTAATTTAATTTAGAATGATTTGTAATACAATTATTATACTGTAGAATTTAGGATTTAAATATCTTTAACATTTCCTTCGTATATGCCAGAATTAGCGATGCATTTAAGACTTTGTTTGAAAGATACCTCCAATTAATCCACGCCAACAGCATTTCATATTCTTTATAATAGGCTGTGCATTTGGATTTTGTAGGTACCACTTCTGCAACAAGCCGCTGAATGAATGGTGTATGATCTTCTTCAACCGAAGTCATTTTATTTACAAAGACGAAGATTTTGGATAATGCAATTTCAAGTGATATTTCCATAGCAGTCATAGAATTACGATAATCACCTCACTAAATTAAAAATGTATTCGATTATAAAGTCAACATGGTTTAATTTTATGTACTTTATTTTTAAATTATATTGCAGGTATAATTTTAAAAAAACTATAAGAAACGCATGTATAATTGTTACTTAAAGTACTTGCAACATTTAAACGCATTCCGCTACGAGTCGTGAATATTTTTTAATTATTTATTGCCCCTCTGTTCTTTCGACTTTCGCCCATAAGATTAGTTTATTTTACCTGAATTTGTATTTTCATATTCAGTCCTCTTTTTAGAATTGTTTGTAATCTCTGCCACCTGATAAATTACTGGTCCTGTCAAAAAATACACACACACCTCTGAACACTGAACAAAATTTTAATTGAACTAAACGAAGGGTATAACTGAAATTAAATGCAAAATTCCTAATCAATGAAAAAAAAATAACCCAAATCCTTTGTTTTTATTTGGATCTTAACAATAAATACAACACAAAATCTGTTTCATTTAAATACTTCTCAGAGGTCGATTTCATCAGGGATATCAAAATTACTTCAAACAAAATTATTATGGAAATTCCTAAAAATAACCGGTCACTATGCTCCATTTAAACCAAAAATTTAAAATAACTGAGATTCCTTTCAGGTTAAAATTGATATAACGTCTCTCCCTGGAAAATACTAGAAATAATTACTCGAGGTCATGATTACTTATGCACAGAAATAAAATGCCAAACTTTTTGCCTATTTATTAAGTAGCCTTTATTGAGGGCAAATCGACTGATTAATTGCTTTTGATCACGATGAGTTTTAATGTTAATTAATTGAAATATCCTCCTAAGGTCCAAACGAATTGATTTATTCCTGTAGATCTTTTTTCGCTAGAAAATAAACGGCCTTACTACGAACTAGACTAACCTCTCATTTTGATTTTGACCAAATGTTTAAGGGTTCTCACTACTTGATATAATTTTATCCGAAGTTAAACTAATAATTCTTCACTACCAGTTGGATGATAAATTTCACGCACAATCAGTGTACGTGATCGTCCTCAGAAACCAGCTTAACATGTCTTCCTTTCTGGACGAAACAATCTCCACCCATTGTAAACGAATAGGAAACCCACATTTCGGTCACATGCTCGGATTTAAATAAAAGGGAACGAAACTTTTAGGTTCGAAGACATCGTGGCAACCTCGCTTGCTTTCCACAATACGTTTCTTGATATCGCTTGCTATCGCTAGATATACTTTCGTTCATGTTCGCCATGAAGCGGTAATGGGTAATTTTCCTATGCTGGACAAAAGCAACAACCCGTTGCAATGCGTAACTGACACCTTCTTCTTCTCGATTTCAGAAAAGACCGTCTTTTGTATTCACTGATGATCAAAGGGACCATATATTGAAATGTACATAATATATCAAAATGATTAGAAGAACTTTCCATACTTGATTACCTATCTACAATCGTAAAAGGTAAATACACCGTGTGAATGCCGCATTATTACAGTGACATAAAAAATAGGTATTGCTTACAAGACAGCAATCTAAAAATGAGCACGATGAGGTCTTTGTTACTGTAGCTGAAAATGTTGAATAATGAGAAATAGTTAAACTCGTTTAAAATTCTACTGTATTGTTTTTCATATTTACACGAAACTCATCAATCAAAAGTGTATCCAACTTCAACCTCCTCCAATAACATCTACGGCAGTGTATTTTACCACTTCATTTCTGTATCAATCCGTTGTTCAAAGACTTTTTATAGACCATTACATGCATCGTTACCAAACGTGTTATATGGGCCGTAAATTTCTTGTCCATTGTAAACTCCGATACAGTAACTCCACAAAAATGTAATATTTATAAAACTTTTATAGATATACTGAATGTGGTGTACCTATCTCTTCCATTTTGCTAGCGTAATGTTCTGTGGACGCAATAAATTATTAAGAAAATTTGTTAAAAGGTTTTATAATTTATTGACATAATCTTTTACGGTTCGCTTAGGTACAACAGTGTATGAACGATGCTCTAGCAAATTACGAGTACTTATTCGTTGCTGGTACAAAGCTGAACAAAAATTAATGGAAAACATGTTTGAGATTGAGTTGTAACAAATTTTGCACAAAATTAGGACACCGCCACTTTCGGGATTGCTTGAGACAAGGGCTAAGAGGTTTTGTCAGTTATCTGACATTATATTACTACAATTTCTATTAGTAACCTAATTTCCAGAGTATACAGTTCCCGTATACACTTTCATTTTCCTAATGACAAAACCTTATCGCCCCCAAAAAGGTTTACGACTGTACCGGCGTACAAATAAACTAACTTTTGCGTAGGTTACGTTTTAAAGCTAAAGGATTTTCTGGGAACAGTTAAAACTCGTCCGGGGTGTAACACAGAAACCCTTCCTTTCCTAATTTGCAAATTAGCCAACGTTATTGCATTGACAATTTTATTAAAAACGTAACGGTATTACTCAATGTGACATACCGCGCGCTCGAATAGTAATTATGATTATGCAATTTTGAGGTGTAGAGTTTATTTCGCGCAAACTGCCCTCTATTTCGAAATACGTAAATTGGCGTTAAATTACTCGTACTCCGCTTCCGTTTTCCGGCTTTGTTCCGAAATTATTGCTTAGAGTTTTCATCAAATTGTCTTCAACGGTGCCATATGCAAAATAATAGAACTCTCCATTGTTTCAAACTAAGTATCGTAATTCCCATAAATCCTTACAGGACGTTAAACTTGCAGCGTTACTTTCCAAGTTCATTAAACCGCTTCCAATTCCTTAACACGATTTATATTGCTTCCCGACGTTATTCAACAATTTGTTACTGATAAGAAAAAATCGGCGGCAAAAAATTGAGCTGCATGTACAAGAATGGGTAAATAAATATCAATATAATCAGAATTTATAGTCATCCATACTCTTTATAACGTAGTTTATGACTCCATTGCCCCAGTTTCGAATTTATGATTTCTATGGGATATGCTTTTAAAAAAGTATTCAATCAGGAAGGTTCCCCATTCGCTATGCATTTATTCTACAAATGCGAATAATTTTTAATTAAGCAAACAACGTTGCCCATATACGATTTTCCACTCTTCTACCAATAAATTTTGAAATAAAATATTACGGTTGATTGAATTAACCACTCAAGCAGATTATTATCTTGATTTTTCTTGTAAAATGTATTTAATTTTATCCAAAACACAGGCTTCAGGTAAATTAAAATATCTTTTTCTATTTGGATGTTGCAATGACAATTTTGTACAACTGTTTTCGGTAAAATCAGTGTTTCTATCAATCATTAGGATTAGGACCTTCAGACCTTGCATATGTTAGTTAATCTGTTTAAATAGAAAAAAAGCAGTATAGGAATCATGCTGAATGCGTTGCATACGAAGTTCTGAAAGAGAAAGGATTATATGTTGCTATTTATCTGTTCAAATTTAAGTTATTTAAGGTATTTACGTAAACTCTAGGTCATTTTATAATTACTGGAATCTCCTTGTATATGGAATTTCTTTTCATTATTATCTGTAAATATTCAAATGTCAGTTAGGATTAGTCTTAGTGATTAACTTTCTTTGTCCACTAATAGCCCATAAGAATTTAACCTTGTGACTAATTTAAGTGTCGGTTACAATTTGTAGAACTGGCCAGCCAATAATAAGGCGTTATTTCCCTCTGTTTTCAAGAATGTTGTAAGGGTGTGTAATTAGTTACAAGGGAAAAATAGCATAACGTTCTTGACTTTCTAAGCGAATGCACAAAATTTTCAATGTATGTTAAATAAATAGTTGTTATATGTTTTTCTGCGCTGTGTTTTTTACAAGAAGTATATTTGCAACCAGCGATTCTTCACAAAATGTTTACATAAAAATGGTCCTTCGAGCCGGATATAGTTATTTCGTTCCACAAGTGCGTTCCAGCTTCGGCTACGAGAAACTTCCAAAGCTGTACAACTAAGGTTCCTAGAATTTCCGCATCCACATGCAGATAGCCCGTCGTCGATTTCCATGTTATCCAGGTAAAACAATCCAGTTTTCCGATTCTCTAAGACAGTTCTATTTGAGTGTGTTGATTTGCCTTTCAAACCGATGTTGACGTATTGTGCCTAATATGCCTCTGTGTGCATTTTCACCACTTTCTTTCATGAAAAACCTGTAAGTGCTTCATATTTTTAAAGTTCATAACATTTACAGTCACTACATAAATTTACAGTTCCAATAAATTTACTATTACGTACAACCTCCAATTTCACAGGAAAAGGAGTCTTTCAAGTATAATTACAGTTTTTCGCTTGCACTATTTACAGTTTGTTTCATAAAATAAGCCTTCATTATGCCGAAATCAAAAGATACTAAACAATTCATTGCAAGGCTCCAGTTATTGGTAACCAAACTTAATCGTTTTAAAGAATTCATAAATGCCATCGATTTAACAAATTTCAGTGAATTGGCCTTTGAAACTTTACAGGCTAGATTAGAACAAATAAAATCATCAGTTAGTGAATACACAGATACATATTTGCAAGTAGACTCTGATCATTTAACCAGGGATGATATCTTATCTTGCGAAGAATTTGAGGAAGTGTATTGCGACTTGATTGCCCAAGCGGCTATTCTCTCTAAACGTAAAAGTAACTTAAAAACAAGTGTATCTGATTCTTCCTTAAATCCTTCCGCACGTTCTCCAGAAGGAAACAATGTAAAGTTGCCAATTTTAAACATTCCCAACTTTTCTGGAAATTATGTAGAGTGGTCCAGTTTTTACGAGACATTTATCGCACTAATAGATAAAAATTCAAAATTATCTGATGTGGAAAAATTTTATTATCTCCAGAATGCATTAAAAGGTGTTGCAAAAGAGCTCACTAACGATTTGTCGCCTACAGGCAGTAATTATAAAATTGCTTTAGAAATGCTGAATGATAGATTTAACAATGAAAAGTTGATAATATTTTCCCATCTGGAATCAATCCTCGAAAGTAATAAAATCTCTAGAGAATCGGCCTCTGAACTTCGTAAATTGCAGGATAATGTAACTCGACATTTGAGAGCCCTAGACAATTGTAATATATCAGATGAAAAATTTAAGGCTGCGGTTTTAGCATACATTATCAAATCCAAAGTTGACGTAAATACTGCAACTGCTTACAGTAAGTTTAAGGTAAAGCAGATCCCGTCTGTACAAGAATCATTATCATTTCTTTCCTCTAGATGTGAAATACTAGAGGATGTTGCTTCAAACAGCTTCAAAAATCCTATTGTTAAACAAACTAAAATTTTAGCAAAACCCGAACTTAGCAAACAATCTTTTCACGTAGCTACTACTCACACTTGCCTGTTGTGCAAAGGAAATCATTTATTATATGTTTGTCCAACATTCTTATCATTTCCCGTTCAAAAAAGGGTAGAAACCGCAAGCAAAATACAAGTCTGTAAAAACTGTTTAAAACACAGTAGCAAGTATAAATGCAATTCCAGATATAAATGCAAGCACTGTCAAAGGCCTCACAATAGCATTTTATGCTTATCTAATTCTGCGACATCGCCATCTGAAATTCCTAGCGAACTCGTTTTAAATAATTCAGTGCCTAGTACCTCAGTTACGCCAGAACTGACATCATTAGTTTGTACAGACTCAGACCAGGTGTTACTTTCGACAGCAATAATTCAGGTATTGAGCAAACAAAACAAATGGGTTAGGGCAAGATGTATTTTAGATTCAGGTTCCCAAGTTAGTTTCATTACTAAAAATCTCTGCACCAAATTAGGTTTCAAACCAAATCCTTCCAACACTTCCATTATAGGAATCAATGGCAATAAGTCTTCAGCTAGCGGAATAATTGATATTAAGCTTTCATCCGTCGTTAACGATTTTCAAACTGATCTATCGTGTTTGGTGACTCCTCATATAACTCAAAACTTACCGTCAACTAACGTGCATAGAGAAAATATCTCTATTCCTAGTAACATCACTCTTTGCAGATGTTGATTTTTATAAATCAAGCCCAATTGATATCCTTATAGGTGCTACAAACTTCTACAATCTCCTTTGCATTGGACAGATTTCCTTAGGGAAAAACAAACCAACTCTTCAAAAAACATTATTTGGCTGGGTAGTTTCAGGTAGGGTCTGTTCGGCACCCTCCGTAACACAACCGCAAATTTCATTAGATGTTTGTAACAACCTTGCTATAGAGCAACGTGACAATCATAATTCTTTGCAAAAATCTCTTTCTTTATTTTGGGAAATAGAGGATGTGCATCCTAAGAACAAGTTATCTCTATTATCAAATGAGGAGCAATTCTGTGAGAACCATTTTGCAAGCACAGTTTCTCGAAATACAAACGGAACTCTTACCGTTTCAATACCCTTCAATTCCAATTTACGTCTTTTAGGTCTCTCAAAGCAGGTAGCTGTGGAACGATTTCAAAATTTGGAGAAAAGATTTACGAAGAACCCCGAATTTTACAGAGCATACTCTGAGTTCATTCACGAGTACATTAGATTAGGTCACGCCACAAAAACCGATTCAACAAATTTAGGCTCTTGTATATTGACCACAGTTTCCACTTTAGATGGGGAAGTAAATCTCTCAAGTATTCCTTATTTCTATCTACCTCACCATGCTGTTCATAAGGCAGACTCCCTAACCACAAAAATTAGGGTTGTTTTTGATGGGAGTGCCAAATCCACTTCAAAACTCTCCATAAACGATACCCAAATAGTGGGTCCCGTGCTGCAGGAAGACCTATTTTCCATATTGCTACGATTTCGTCAGCATAAGGTTGCCTTAACCGGCGATTGTGAGAAAATGTACCGTATGATTCAAATACACCCCTCTTTGAGGAAACTGCAGTGCATAGTGTGGAGAGACGATCCTAGTCATCCACTTGATACATATCAATTAAACACAATTACATACGGCACAGCTTCCGCTAGTTACTTAGCAACGAAGTGTTTACAGTATTTAGCCGATCAAAATAGTGAACGTTTCCCTAAAGCAGCAGAAGTCATTAAATCTTGCTTTTATATGGATGACCTACTTTTTACAGCCAACACCGTAGAGGAAGTTTTACAAATAAAAACTGAAATAATCGAAATACTACGATCCGCTAATATTCCTATACGAAAATTTCTCTCTAATCATCCATCGGTCATGCAAAATACCACAGATTCAAATATTTCTCTATTCACTGTTCCATTAGGTGAGCGTACGAACGCAAAGGCCCTTGGCTTAGCTTGGAATGCCATTACAGATACAATTTACTACAATGTACGTGTGCAGTTTAGCCCTTCAGTATCAAAACGATCCATTTTATCAATGGTGTCTCAGCTGTTTGATCCATTGGGATTATTGTCTCCTATCTTAATAGTTGGAAAAATTATGATTCAAAAACTGTGGGAGCTGAAGGTTTCCTGGGATGAGTCAGTTCCATCCTCCATCCACGAACAGTGGAACAATTACAGGCAGCAACTTTCGCTTCTCTCCTCGCTACAAGTGCCCAGGTGTGTAATTCCACTTTCAGATTATTCCTTACAATTGCATGGCTTCTCAGACAGTAGCAGTGTTGCTTATGGAGCATGCGTGTATGTTAGGTGCGAAAATTCAGAGAACCAAGTTTCCACATTATTACTGTGTTCCAAATCACGTGTTGCACCATTGCACACCACAACTATTCCCAGATTAGAACTCTGCGCTGCCGTACTACTAGCACAACTGATGCATAAAGTCAAAACGGCATTGAAGGTTGATGACCATTCAATTTTTCTTTGGTCAGATTCTAGTATCGTTCTCAATTGGTTAAACTCGCCTCCAAACAGATATAAAACCTTTGTGGCCAACCGAATTGCCACTATTCAAGAAATGTATCCACCTATACACTGGTATCATGTAGCATCGGAAAAAAATCCCGCGGATCACATATCTAGAGGCATGAATTCGTCAGAAATTATAGCAAACTCCTTGTGGTGGTACGGCCCTAACTTTTTATCAGATAAAAACCAATTTTGGAGAGATCGTAACTTTGCAGTCTCTATAGAGAAAACGGAATTAAAGCCAGTGTCTTCACTAGCAGTTCAAGTAAGCGACTCTGCTGAACAATCCTACGAATTATTTAGACGATTTTCAAGCTTCAATAAGTTACAAAGGGTTCTTGCGTACATGCTAAGATTTTTATCAAATTGTAGGCAGATCCGTAGCGGTAATATCGGTCCGTTAACGACCAAGGAGTTACAAAGTGCAGAAATTACTTTAACTAAGCTCTGTCAAAAATTCTCATTTTCAGAAGAAATCAAACAGTTGAGTTCCAAAAGGCCATTAAACTCAACTTCATCCC
Source organism: Photinus pyralis (assembly GCF_008802855.1). Classification (NCBI taxonomy): domain Eukaryota; kingdom Metazoa; phylum Arthropoda; class Insecta; order Coleoptera; family Lampyridae; genus Photinus; species Photinus pyralis. The sequence continues at coordinate 49,497,827 of NW_022170511.1, forward strand.
TTCTAAATTTAAATCCGTTCCTTGACGAAACCCTAATCCTGAGAGTAGGGGGACGTCTTAGTAATGCCGAGTTTGCATATGATAAGAAGTATCCAATACTATTACCCAAGTCCCACGTACTCACCGACCTGATTATTATGTATTATCATGAAAAGCTGCTGCATTGCGGACCCCAGCAATTATTATCCTGTTTGCGTGAACGTTATTGGCCAATTTCTGGAAAATCTACAGTAAAAAGAGTTATCAAAAGGTGCGTTAAATGTTTTCGGGCGAAACCGGTGTATAGTAACCCCTTAATGGGAGATTTGCCATTGAAACGTATACAGCCCAACACACCCGCCTTTTACAATACTGGTGTAGATTATGCTGGACCAATTCTCATAAAGAACAAAAAGGGTCGGGGTTCAAGGCTAATGAAATCTTATATCTGTATATTCATATGTTTAGTAACCCATGCAATTCACTTGGAACTTGTTACGGATCTTACGGCTGATTGTTTTATCACCGCTCTTAAGCGTTTCATCTCTCGTAGAGGCAAGCCACTGACTATCTCCAGTGACAATGCAAAAAATTTCATAGGTGCAAAAAACCAATTACGAGAGCTTTACAGTGAATTAAATCGTTCAGAAGTGCAGCAAAAAATTAGCAATTATCTCGCCCACGAAAACATTAAATGGCATTTTATCATACCGCGAGCCCCGCACCAAGGCGGCATGTGGGAGAGTGGTGTGAAATCCACAAAAATGCATCTCAAAAAGGTATTGGGCAACACTCACTTAACTTATGAGGATTTCTCTACCGTACTCATTCAGATAGAAGCTGTCTTAAATTCAAGACCGCTGTCCTCTTTATCCTCTGATCCTTCGGATTTAAATCCTTTAACGCCTGCACATTTCCTAATTGGGCGACCCATGTGTGCTTTGCCGGAACCGAACCTTGCAGCAATTAAGGAGAACAGACTATCAATCTACCAACGAGCGCAGCAGATTATGCAGCATTTCTGGAAGCGCTGGAGCAGAGAAGTTGTTCCTGATCTTCAAAGACGAACCAAGTGGTTTCAAAATTACCCCAACGCGTTACAACCAGGCTCCTTAGTGTTAATTCGAGAGGACAATCTTCCCCCGTTGAACTGGCTGATGGGTCGTGTCGAAACTCTGCATCCTGGACGAGATGGCGTTGTGCGATCGTGTACAGTTAAACTTGCAAGTGGTGCGTGTGCTAAGAGATCAGTGAACAGGCTGTGTGCATTTCCCATATAATCAACAAAGTTAATACTTTTAGTACTATTTTTATGTCTTTTATACCTTGTTATTCAGTATTTTTTCTTTATCTGGCCTCCAATATTGTTGTAATGTTGAAATCCATGTCATTTCAAGGTGGCCGGCTTATGTTCAAATTTAAGTTATTTAAGGTATTTATGTAAACTCTAGGTCATTTTATAATTACTGGAATCTCCTTGTATATGGAATTTCTTTTCATTATTATCTGTAAATATTCAAATGTCAGTTAGGATTAGTCTTAGTGATTAACTTTCTTTGTCCACTAATAGCCCATAAGAATTTAACCTTGTGACTAATTTAAGTGTCGGTTACAATTTGTAGAACTGGCCAGCCAATAATAAGGCGTTATTTCCCTCTGTTTTCAAGAATGTTGTAAGGGTGTGTAATTAGTTACAAGGGAAAAATAGCATAACGTTCTTGACTTTCTAAGCGAATGCACAAAATTTTCAATGTATGTTAAATAAATAGTTGTTATATGTTTTTCTGCGCTGTGTTTTTTACAAGAAGTATATTTGCAACCAGCGATTCTTCACAAAATGTTTACATTATCAATCCTTCCTCATAATGGAATAGCATAAGTTTGCTTTCAGAGTGTGAATAAATTCTCTACGTAAACAATGCAGTATGCACTCCGGCTTTTTTGCGCTAACGTTCTAAATTCATACACGGAACGGTATAAAATTATTGCATTAATTGCCAGTGTAAAGTGAATTGGAAGCAAACATGCTTGCTGATTCTTCAAAGGATAGTTGCAACTTGCAATTAGATTAATCTGGGTTTACGTATTGGAATGCCACATAAGAAAAGAGAAATAATGCGGATTTTATCTCAAAGATATCGTTGAACTTTACTGGAAATATCTGCTTGTATATTCTCAAAGTAAAATATTTCAAATTTTCTTTCTATTGCACTCAAGAAATGCAATTTCAGGTACGACATCCCAGATTTATATGTTTTACATTTCTTGCCTACTTAGTTCACTTTTATTACTCATATTATCGCTGTACGTATAACTTCAAGGAATTTAATTACGTCTTCCTTGCATACTAGCAAATGTTTTCTGGACGTTTTAGACTTCATATCTAAGCAGTGCAACTGCAATTTTTATCACAATAAATTCAATAATAGAAATTATAGCCATCAATCGGAGTGTAAGTATTTAAAATAAGTCTGAAAGTGTACATATTTTACCCTGATACCATAGTGTTGGAATTAAAAAGTGCATAAGCTAAATTCGAAACGTCTTAGAGATATCTATATAAATATGTAAAAGGCATGCATGATGCACCTCGGGTGCAATTTCACTGTTCGGGCATTTCTCGGCAATATAATAATAATAAAAACTTCTACATATAAGAGATAGTTTCCATACATTTTACCGTTGAAAAGAGAATGTGAAACATTCCGATACTGAAATAATAGTTACCTACTGTTATAATTTTGTGGAGAACTTAAAATCTTCTAAGATGAAATAATACGCGGTAAAGGTGCCCGTGTCTTCACTGAACTTACCGGTGACATTAATGAGGTATTCTTCGTGTGATATGATTATAAGGATAGTATTCCTTTTTGAAATAAGTCTAAACGTCTAAAACTAAAACAAATCTGTTGAAAGGAAAAATATCAGTATCGTTTAGTTATACCACATACATTGGCCAATGAACATACAGTTCGTCTTTTACTGTGAAACCCTGAAACCGTAAAGCAACCTCAAATATTGTAAGAACAAAAGCTTTTTTCGATTAAGTAATTTTAATTGAATTTATCAAAGATCGTGTTACAGAAGGAATATTTTATTGGAATCGGGTTTCGTGTATATTTCAAGTATTCTGTAAATTACCAGTCGCAGTATCAATAAAATACGCTTGGTTACCTTTCCACACTGGGTGCGAATTTGATTACTGATGCTTCGGTTGGCATTCAACCACTTGAAATATTATAAAACCGAAAGGGTATAAGAAAGTTTTTCTGGTGGGATACGTGTAGAAAGCTACTTCTGAGTGATCTCTTTGGGAAGTTATCTTTACCTTTTAATTTCTAATTACAAACTTATTCAAATTAAGCAAAAGACCACTTTGCTTTCTCTTTCCACTATTAATCCGACAAATTGGAAGTGTGAGTTGGTACGCAACTTATGCAATAACTTTCTGCAGTACATTTTATCTTACGTAAAAGAAATGGAAAGTGGATAAAATCAACTTTTGTATGTACAATGTGTATATCCTGACTAACTTTTTTTTGTAATTGTGTTTATCCAAGTGAATTTATGTGAAAATTTGGGCGCGTTTCTTTGTTAGCATGCTCTAAAACTTATCTGATAAAATTGGCGAGGTATAATAAAATTGAAAATTTCAAAACATCATCTTTAGGCGAAACTTCTGCCGAACCTACTCCTATTATAGAATTACTCTTCAGCCACAACTTACCTTTTGTTGGCTTCGATTCTCTAATACATAAAACATAAAGGTAAGAAAATGGAACATCCAGCAGTAATTGACAAGTCAAAATTTGTAGACGGTCACGGCGGCGATAGTCGACGGAACGGCGACAGGACACGGCGAACGGGAGTATTTCTGGCGCTACCAGAAGTTTTCGGTTTCTTTTGATTCCGGCCATGATGCGGTCGGCGATGGTCCAATGGAGAACGGCGTTCCCAGGAATTCTAACGGGTGAATGCTAAAACTTAAAAGCTAACAGCAATTTCCCTAAACGGGAACACTAAAAATCGGATTCAGTATCGCTCTTGCCAATGCAGGAAACGAGGCATAATATAAAACATAGAATTACATATTAAGTAATTTTATTTTTCATTTGCCTGTTATACGCCAATTATATCTGTCATATGAGATATATAATGCAGTCTATGCCGCCTGAGGGCATAATGAGAGGGCATAATGGATTGTCATTTCATTATGCCCTCATGTCAAATACATTGACGAGAGTTATATTATGCAATAAAAAAAGATGCTACTTGATATAAAGTTGGCAAACAATACTCATTACATTTGTATATTGGAAATGCATTATTTGGAACAATGAAAAATAAAATTTTGTATGCACCTCAGGCATTACTCGATATTTAACTCTCGGGCGACTTACTCTGTCGCCCTCGGCATAAATATCGTTTTAATGTCCTTGATACATAAATAACTATTAATGACTTATTTATATTTAATATATTCAAAGATCAAAATTGTGACCGCAACTCAAGGAGCAGTTACCACAACTACGGCACATGCAGAACTGAGAACAACACTAGCATATCAAACTCCCCCTAATAATTGATGAAACGGAAAGTAGCAAAAAGCTTACCTTGCTGTTAACTTAGCAATTACTGTGCAGGAAATATAAGCAAACGCTATAGATACGGTGCCTTACTCTGCGGTAAAAGCAAAATTTAAACTGTCTGAATAATAAATTTACGGAAAAGCTCAAAATTACGGTACTTACAAAATGTAGTTTTGCAAAAATGCGGAGGGCTGAAAGCGAGGCTGAAAGCCAAAGATTTAAGTGCGGTTAAATTTAAATTTACTTAGCGGTTACACTTCTGATTCCAAGATATTCTGGTGAAAGGTCTATTGCCGTTTGTCGCAAACAGGAGTTGAGTTTCGAGAAATCGAACCCGATCGTAACTCGTCAAAAGGTAATAACGGAAACTTTATTGACACGAGTACTAAGGGTAGGGCCAACCCTGTCCACGTAATTGGTGTCGGACTCGGAGGAGCTGTAAATGCTCTGCTGTGTCGCTGAACCGATGGGTAAACGAATTAATTTTCCCGAATTTTGAGTTTTAAAAACTTTTAATCCAGGGTGGATCCACGCGTGAAATTCCGGTCAGAATAGATGCGTTTCGTTGCATTGCAGCCATTGGGAATTAATTACTTACTTACTTGCTCCTAAATACTTTCACTTTGATAAGATTAAGCCGACCACGCAAATACCATCAATTCGTTGGATCATTTTAAGTACTCGTCTAAGTACCTCTTTAGAAAGCTGTTAAAGAACCTCAAATGTCAAAGCACCCCTTTAACGCTCAGCCGGCTCTTGAAAAATCGTGACTGTTTTGAGGGCTCCGAAGGATCTGAAAGGTTTTTAATGGTTTAAAAGCTCTCAAAAGACTCACTTAAAGGCCCAGGTTTTAAAGAGGGGAGGGAGTCTCTTGACTCTTAAATATTCATGCTTGGAAACGTTTACGATCCTTAATGATAGACGTGCATCCTACAAAACTTAATTGAGTCGCACTTAATCAAATATTTAGTTATTTTGTTAATTACTTAATTTTTATCTAATATAATTTTATTTACAAGGTTTAGTTTTCTTTGTATGTTCAGAACTCCGTACTCCGAATTAGGTTTTCCTGCAGTTTTCCTAATTCGTAAGGTAAATACTGGAGTAGTATAGAATATCTTAAGACCTTCTGCAGAGGCACCTCTAAATAGCATTATGCGGGTCACTCTGTAATTGGGCGCATGCCTGTTGAGGGCCCAAAACAAGAGAGGAATAAAAAAAAAGAATCCGGAGCATGGTACATCTAGAAGTTTAGCAATTAAAGTGAAACTTTTCCTTGTGACATTTTCTAGCTCCTCCCTTTCTAAACAAATTACTACCTCAACCCCTCAGTGAGGATCTTCCGTTAACATTAATGATTGTTAATAACACCTTGAAATATACTTGCATCTAATATTTCCAATGCCTAGCAATGCAATAATTAGCTGGCTGTTTGTTGATTAAAGTATTCCGCCGTTGCGCTTCCATTTCACCATCGTGTCAGAATTACTTTCGCCTGAGGTAACGCAATAAGAAACCGAGATTGCTGATCAAATCACCTTGAAAAGAAAAACAACTCACAAATGGCAAATCTCTTCTCCGACAAAATACAGCGTCGGGACAATTCTCGCGGCGCTCGCCGATTTACAAATTTTCGAATTAAACCTAGTGGCTAATTCAACGCATTCGCCCTAATAAGGAGCGGGTAACGACTTAATAGACGCTGAAACTCGAGGGTGTACAGCAAACCAATTAGGTAGCATAAGCAGAACGCCACTCCTGAGCAAAATAAAAACTGACAAGTTAAATAAGCTTTCCTGCGCGTATAAAAGTCGAAAATGTAGGGCGTAGGTTGCTGAAATACATTTCGTGCTGTCGTCGGAAGTTACACATCTTTCGAGTAAGTGAAATTAGAAGTGACGTGGACTATGCAGAGTGGACTCCATAAAACGTTTTATGTAATCGAGGAATGAAACTAGACAACCAAATCTAGCATATTGAAACGTGTGACTGCCTGTCTTCCATGTAAGGTGTATGAGTTCATTGTCCCGGCGAATTTCTTTGAAAGGGTAAACAGGACGTTAACTTTAGGGATAATTAAACTTAAACTTGAAGCCTCTGGTTTGATAAACTGTAATCAAAGGTGGAAGCCCAAAGCACTCGTGGCGTATCAACTGTCAACGGTTGAGAGTTTCATTCCTGAAGGTAAGTGTTAGAGTTGGTCTCGGATCTGGCATTAGACAGAATTATTTTCAAGCAAAGTATCGCTGGCGAAGGTTGCCCGGAGAGCAATTCCAAATAGGGGTTTATATCGCGACAAAAAATAAAAGGAAAGGGAAACGTGTGAGAATTTTACGATACCGTCGAGTACTAAAAGGTACGCGCGAAATTTTTATTTTAATTAATTATAAGCCACCCGCTTTCATTTAAAGTTTAATTCTGAATCTCGTGTGTCTCGGAGATTATATCGGATCGAGTTTCTCACCTACAAACGCTACTGTGCTCCCACAAATGGTGTTTCACACTTGGCTAACCAGGGGTTGTAAAGTTGTCACCGCAATCACACCTGCATTGGTATAAAGTTAATGTTACAGTTTATCGCACGGTTTACCTATTGATTATTCCTATTGAAATATAATTGCATCCATAAACAGAGTAATTGAATATTTGCGAAACGGTTTAGTTGTAGCGTAAATGTATAATGTGTGCATTAAATAGGAAATACGAGGTTTTGGTACCGGGTATTTGTTTAATTTGTATTTATGTTGGTTTGTTCGCGAGGGTTCACACCTGATGTGAGACGAGGCGCGACGGACTTCGGTAGTTCCCATGCAATAGGTGAGCTTTAACATTAAACGGAAAATTAATTTTAAACAAAATTTTATTAAGAAAGAAAAAATGAATTACAACTCAATAAACTCTACGGCAGCGGTTACAACGGTGGAACGGTCAACTCGGGCGCCACCAAGAGATTCTGACCACTTGTCCCTAGTCAAGGTCGGGGTAGGAATGATTTGACTGATCGGTGTCGAAACTCAAACGGAGTATCCGGCAGCTACAGGAATTCTAAAGGGCAAGCGACGGCCTGCTACTGAAGAATTATAAAACAAAACTAAGCGCACAGCAATTTCCCTAAGCGGGAACAATAAATAATCGGGTTAGGTAGCGGTATCTACGCGAAAGCAAATGCAGGATGGAACAGAGATGAATAAAAAGCTTGCTTTGCAATTAAATAGAGCGGGGGAAATTTCTGAGCAAGAAAACGCAAAATAACCCCAGATTCTTCAGGTCTCGCTCCTTTTCGCCTCATTCAAGCCTTCTTTACGTATACACCTTTTTTCCTTTTTTAAGAGCACCTTTTTTCAAGTTTTTATTGTTTTCTTCTTCCACATGGCACTTTTATACCACTTAACATCAATTATAAACCATACCAGTGTCACATTTCATCAAAGTCGCAACTGTTTTCCATTTCCATATACTCCATGCAAAGTAACTAATGTAATTTACATTTAATATATCAGTTTAGTATCATAACCGACCACAAAGTTTTTGAGAAGGGTTTTATATCCAACAATGTTTAACAGTTTCCATACTACAGAAAAAAAAACTCCATATTGGTCTTCCAAACCACAGTTTACATGTCTGATTCTCCTTCCTCAAAGATTATAAATTGGGAAGTACTATGGAACCCCGAAATGCAGATTCTTGAAGCGGCGGGTGACTGACAAATGATCCATCGTTCCTCGGACTCTTTACCTAACGACACTGACAAACAAACAAAAATTCCCTATCTTCATTACCCAGTGCACAATTTTAGTGTTCAATAACTTGCCATCCTCCTCGGAAACTTATAAATGCTCTACCCCATTGGCTACAGCATGAACAATAATAGCTAAGGGAAAATGAATAGTTATCGTTAAATAGAAATATACTGGCATCTTTCTATAAGGCACACCTACACATTTTTCATTTCTATATCAATACTCTTAGCGGCTATGTCACAAATCCATTCCGAAATCGTATTTAAATTTCGTTTCAAAGTAATTTCATTGAGCCCTGGTGGTAGCGGAAACGCGATATTCAATAAATTGAGCGTAATACTCGCCAGGATGGCGTTAACATTTTTCACTCCCTTTTTAAACACACACATTACTATAAATCTTTTTATGTAATATGTTTTTTATCCAATTTCAAAATTCATATTTAGAGGTTTTGCACTTGTGCTCTCGTATGTGAATAAATTTAACTAATAATACAGTTAGTGCAGTACAGTATTTAAAAGAGGTACTGAAAAACAGGCGGCGTTTCCGCCTTTTTAAACGTCGTACAGCTTTAAAGCAGAAATATTGCTTTAAATTCTCCGAAACCGACCGCATTTATTTGGCAACATTTTGGGAAACATTGTTTACTCGTAATTACATCTAATAAGGGCGTACAATGAAGTGCAAAATGAGAAAAAATTGTTTTTTATGCAGTATCATTATGAATATTTCTATCCAAGGAAGACAAAGGCATTTTCTTATAATCATTTTTCGGTATTCTTTAGCGCCGGCGTTCATATAACAAAACAGCGGGAGGCTTTTAATAAATGTGCAATTAAGTGTTCCAGGAAAATGCTGTATAAAGCCAGGTAATGAAAGATTAATAAGGGATGTAAATGAACAGTTTACATAAAAAGTATGAATTTTTATTAAATCAAAAGCGTTGGACCATATCTGAATGAAAAACACATTTTCCATTATTCCTTTCTTTCCACTCGCTCGACGTCGTACATTATTGCAACCTAATAAAGTGTAGGGATTCTTCTTTGCTAAATTAAATTTTGCGGTTTTTTCTCCATAACTTTATTATGTATATAATTAAAAATTCATGCGATCGACTTTTTGCCGGCTTGTTATGGAAATGTTTTTTTTTAAATAAGTAAAAAAAAGGGAAAGCAAAACCCTTTGTGGCTAATAACTCAAACGTAAGCTGTAATGGGTTCATTTTCAATAACAAATCCTAACAGCTATAAAGCCATGTCGTTAACTGTAGTTACGGAACCCCCTTAATGATGCATGCTCACTTTATGGTAAATAATGCGTGTACTTAAATTAAAATTAAGTGGAATCGATTCATAATTTGCAAAACAAATTATCCCAGTGGTGGTTGTTTAACAATTTGATACAATATACTCTGCTTTACTCACATACAATGTAACGTATATTTGCATTTATTGTAAGGTTACAGCAGCTACAGGATACTCGGTAGATTACCCAAAAAAAATTGGCTAGGAAATTCCCAGAAATTTTTTCTGCAATGGTCACCTTAGAAAACCACCCTCAAGAACACTTTCCCTGACAATTTTTAAGAAACTTCCCTTTCGGAATGTTTTTTGCTCTCAAAAATAATTTGCTTCTGTAAAAATATTCGTTAGGAAACGTGATCCAAGGAGAATTCGTTTCCAGGCAAAATTTCTTGACAGTGTATATTTTTGAGTTACCTAGGACAAATAGACTTAAGGGAAAATATTTCGAGAGAAGGTTCTCCTAAATGGATCTATCGCGTGGATTGGCTTTTCTTGCGGCTGTGACCAAGGAGGCGCTATGTAAGTTGGTGGGATCGAAAGGATGTGAAGGAAACGTAAAACTGTGAGAGGCCTGGATGAAACAAAATCATGAACGTGAAATGGAAGCACTTGGGCGATACTATGAAGAAGGAGACGTAAATAAAGCGTTAAGGAAGTGCGCGCGAAGGGATCACGAAAGAGGCGTAGAAGGTGTGAAGGTGCTTCTTTCACGAAACCCTCCTATTACAACTGTTAGTCTCCAAGAAAACTCAAACGTAAAGAAAATTTCTTCCCCCCAAAGAAAGATTCTTTTCCATAAGCAAACATTTTATTTCAGCAGTGCATTCAGGTAGTTTCACCTCCTAAAAAGCAAAATGCAGCTTTATAACAGAATTCACCTAAAAGTATAGATGTTCTTCAAACGGATTTTTGATTTTTGACCAATGTGTCTCACGAACAAATGCGTTCAAATATTCGATCATAAGAGAACACTATTTTTTTTTCTTAAAAGAAGTTCGCTAAATCGATAAGAAAACTGTAATTATACCTTTCTATATTGTGAGATATTTTACTTTCATTTTCCATAAATCCACCAAGATTTGTCCATTAGAAGCCTCGTAAATTGCAAACGACACGCATGCGAAAAAATATGGTCAAAATATTTAATTCCCATTGATATAGGCTCCCGTATACCCTTTGGCCTTTCGATGATACATCTATCAGGGAATTTACTGAAATGTCGAAAAAAAATTAAAAGCGGATAAAGGAAAAATTTTCAGGGATCTATTGAGATAATTTCGGCTGAAACTCCAATTACAACTGCGACGAGCTAATCAAGAGGTAATTTCAATTTTGTTTGAAAAGGATGCGCGTTCCCTTCATATTCTTTCCAAATTACATTGTATCGCCGTAATACAAAACGCGGCGGTTTCACAGAATGATGGTGTTACAAACCACAGGTATCCGATTCGTATACGATTCCTAAATTGGAAAATTTTAATTTCAAATTGTGTTTGTATTTTTAAATGATTGAAATGTGGACAAGGGTTCATATTTTGGTTATGATGTATGTGAAGGCACAGCTAAACCTGTTTTAGTTGTTCAAAAGAGTACCTACCACCTAAATAATCATTGAATTCCTCTCACAATGTTCCAACCCTAATACTCTTTGTGTTTTCTCTGTAATTGCGTAACATTATTACGTTTGACTACATGTTCATTTGAATTAGCTTGGTTTATTCGATTTCTCAAGAAAAACGCGTTAAAGACAAGCACATTGTCTCAGAAAGACTGAGAATAAAATATTAATCTCCGTAAAAAAATGTTAAAGACATGTTGAGAAAGTAAGTATCTGGCTATTGACAAACTCAGTCACGCACGACAGCATGACATCAAAAGACATTTCTCTTTATAATTTTTATGAAGCCAGTTTCTACACGTTTTCCCGATGAAAAATGTGGTTAAAATGTAAATTGAGATAAGGTTGTAAAATGACTTTCAATAATTTACTCCACCGATATTTTACGTAAGGGTTGCAGGAGAGGGGTTCAAAGGTAAATTTTAAGGGATCACCCCGATTGGTCAACTCTAATACGGCGGTGCATTTCTCGAGTGCGTAACAAGATTAACTCGTAAATTTAGGTATGACGTACTTCATGAAATAAAGCGGAGCGAAGCAAGTACCTTGTTAACATAGTCAAGTAACGGATCGCAACTTAGAGTTGAAGTTTCACTAGTCTACTGATTAGATCCACTTGGCAGATGTGGAGCTATCTTAATTGTTAGAACAGTTGCTAGTTTAATCTCTTTGAACAGCCCCACTCGTGATTTATTATTTCCACAACACTCAAAACATTACTCGAAAGTTAGAGTAAACTTTAGATGTCTATTGTAATAGTGCTTTTCCGGGTTGCACAAGAATTTCACTTCCTTTGTTGGTACGTGCATCAACAAGTCTTTACGCGAAATTAATATGCACCTTGAATTCAGTTTAGATATTGTAACAATGTTACAGGGGTCTATAGTCCGTTTAACGTAACGCAGAGCAGTAATATCAACAACAAACTAAAGGGATGAAATTCTAAATTCATAATTCTTAGTGTTTGTCAACAATGTAACAAAAAGGGAGTTCCAGGCAACACACGTCACAGAAATCTAAACCAAAAGCAAAGATATCAGCCCCATTTTGTCCGTTATCACTAGTGACAAGGTCTCTACAATACTATGCTAATAAAATTATAATTTACCGTCGTCATAATTTACTTGTGTCTCTCTCTCTCTCTATTGGGGGCCATCTAGGTGGACCCAAAAGAAACGTTGGAGGGCACTATTTTTTATAGTTCTTAAATACTCCAAAACAAGAAGAAGGCTCTTAGAGATGATTTGAGATTGGTCTCAGCTCCGCTAGCCCTTTCATTCAACATACAAAAATTATTTGAGATTATCGGTCACGCTTGTACTAAACACGTTTAAGGGCTCATTAGAAGCTCGAGTAAACACTAAAAAGCTCGCATTCAGAATGCTCTGCAGGATCTTGAGAACTGTTCGATAGTTAAGAAACTCTTAAGAGCCCTTAAAGTCTCTTAACGACCTTTTAATGACTGATGGAAAGATTCCTAAAGGCCTTTTAAAGTTGGACTTTTAAATGATCTTAAGAACTCTTGAAGGATCGTATAGTCTAAACGTATATTAAAGGTCCTAAAAGCCTCTTGGATATGTTTGAAAATTTTTGGTAACTTCCTTTAAAGCTTAAGGTTCCTCAAGACCCATTAAGACTTTCAAAGGCTTTTGGACTCAAAGGCTCGGATTTCAACGAGGAGATAACATTTCCTACCTTGAATGTTTATGAAAACTGTTAAAAATGTTAAAGATTCTGCAAGACCCTTTAAAACGTTTAAAAGCTTTCAAGGGTCAGGTGTGCTTTTAAAAGCTAGGATTTTAACAAGAGGAGAGAACTTCTTGAATTGAATTTCACTTTTCATTACTCTTAACGGCTCAAAGATTTTATAGATCCGTCAAATTTTTAAGGACCCAGAAAATCTCTTCAAGATAAGTCTCTTAGACACTCTTAAAGCGTATTAAACGCCCGGTCTGAACTTCGAACTAGCATGCGTATGGCATGGGTTGGCCCCTGTAGCCCAAAATCCAATCTTCCTTAGGTCATGGGCTTTCCGTGTTCCAAATTTGAGCTTTATATGTAAAACAGGTTTTGAGTTATCGTACGAAAGGCCGGACGGACGGATTACTGATGTTTTTGGTAAAACAACTGCTCACACAATATACCTGCGCTAATTATAAATATAATATGCTGTATTGTTAGATTCATTAAAAAAAGGTTACTCAATCCATTTTGTCGCTCCCCCCCCCTTCCCCCCGTACTGCATCTTGAGGTGTGAACACAGTATAGAATCAGTTTTTTTTTTTCAATTTCGTGAGCTAATCTCAGATTCGTTATTTTCAATTTCAAAAGATTCTTTTTAAACCCCCATTTGAGGGTGCGATACTTCCACATTTTTACAACATGTACCTACATGGTAGACATATGTCTGAGAGATTTTTAAGAACCAACACGGTTGAAGCATTTTTTTTAGTAAAACATCAATTTTGTTTTCACAAGGTTACTTCCTTGTTTTACTAACGTATAAATGAAAATTGTATGGAAAGTGCCAATTTACAAGTTACCCACATTTGCATTGTTTTATGCATAAAGCCTACATACATATTTGCTTATAGCACTACCCTCTCTCTATATATCTTGTAATATCATTTTCAACATTGCTTAAATAAGGAAGCCGCTCTTAATATTCAATTTAAAGTTTTTTATATTGAAGTAGCTATTTAATAAAATTTAGAGCTTTTCAAAACCGACATCAAAGTAATATATATTAGTCGCACACGAGGTATTTGATGTCGCTTTGAATTCTGTTAGGAAATGTAAATTTATAGAGGCAAAACTCAGTCATTGAGCTGATTCGAGGGGTCGAAAATCAAATGAAGTTATTAAATTACGTTTAGGTGGGGTGCGATTTGCGTCGATATACATGGAGTAGATTGGAATCGGTCCTAGTCAGCGTCAATTTCCAATGCAATTTGTCATTTTGGGCATTAACGAGGAGCGTCTCCAAAATTTACGGCGTAACTGAACGTTGCCTCGCACCTATAAAGGAAAAGTCCGGATGCCGCATTCTGTGATCCGATTAAGATTAAGGTGACGAATATCGCGCGAAATATTATCCTTGTGTATTATTTGTGCGCGACGGACAGAAGTACATCTTCCTGAATCCTTCCATTAGCGTTTTATAACAAACTTAATGGTCTCGGTGTCACATTCGTCGTCATCAGTGCGACGAGTAATGGTCCAAGCGAGTGCAGATCCGTGTCCAGTGCATTTGGGATATAAATAACGTTAGAGTGATTAACTTTAGCCGTTTATTTACGTTACCTTTTAAGCAAAATATTGTAGTTTAAAATATGTAACCGTTTTATGACGCGGAAGGCCTACCCAAAATCATTATAACTTGGTTTATTAGTCAATTTAAGGCGCCTCGGCCTTTTTCCATAGCATCCAGTTCAGTATTTTAAAATCGTTTTGGGAGCAATGCGTTTTCGATACGAAATTGTATCAACGCACTTTGCAGTTCTATTATTCCAGCTGCAAGATGTTTATAGGTATACATCTGACTTGGTAAATAAACGAAACAAATTGTTACTATTTTCTGGGATGACCTAGCAGAGGAAAAATGTGGCTTAAATTTACTTCAACCACTGTAAAAAGCTTATCAAGCAGACTTCAAAACGAAAATAATAGCACGTAAATTATTCATGCACTCATCTTGAGAATGATGAGGATGAAGAAACGAACAATAATTTCAAAACATTTGGACAAAAGTTTAAAATAATGCAAAGCACCTTAATCTACATTCTACAAGTTAACTATTTAGTTCTAATTTCAATTCACTTCACTGTCGGAAATTAAGCAGCAAAGAAATCTAGCATTTAATCGAAGCCTGACGAAATTCTGGTGCTATAGTGCGTTAATTTTGTTAGAAATGCTAATCCTAAGATCTAACAGATTATTGTATTATTTGGGTGGGTATTTTACAGAAGGTCGGATTCGAGACTTCATTCATTCCGTTAAATGTTTGTCAATGCCTTTGAGAAAACCTGCACGAGTAATTAACTGTCGATTGTAAACTGTTCATTCCTTAATAAAGTATGTAGTCCTTTTTAGCAAAAAGGAAAGAATACTGAAAAATATGAACGAAGGCTTGAGTGTCGTAATTTCTCTTTTAATTGCCATTTAATGTTGTTTTTACGAGCTGACGCAAGACAATCTCAGCATTAATCCAAAAGTGTTACAATTCTGTAACGAAATTTAATTAAGTGATTTACAATTAATTAACAATAAATATATAACAGTCTTGAAATCGATGAATTTATAACAGTAATTATTATTTGTCATTCACAATTTATAACATAACATGAGCGAAAGCTTAATATTTCACTGAGCTTACTTGAGGTCCTCGAGAATAAAACTGACTAAAGCACAATTCAATGTGCTTATATAGCAAACCCTATCTTTCTCGAAAGTTCTCGAACGATTCCGAATGTTCTAGAAATGTTCTCGAATAAACACGTCATATGTCCCGGAAATAATGCTTTACATCCGTTTTAGTTTCTTATCGCCTATGAATAATCTTTATGGTGCGTGGATGTCCATAGGGAATTCTAGAAGATTAGGAATTAGTAGGGGTATTAAAGGTAGTAGGTATTAGTAGATATTAGATGGGTATTAGAGGTATTAGGGTATCTGGATCTTAAGTAATAACTTATGTCGACGGGAAATAATAACTCAGGAAGAAATAATGAATGTAGACATTGAACTAGTAGTGGAAAGAGCTCTACAAGATGACATGAAAAAAGTTAATGAAACAGAGGTATTATTGCTGATGTAGAGAATTACTTGTAATTGGACTTTGAGCACGTTATGGAAGACCTTCCAGAGAACAAGACTCCAGACAGTGATGATAGAGAGAATTTTCCTAGGAATTTTCAGATTCCAGGGAATCCTTATGAAAATAAGGATAAGAAGTTGAAATATTCGATGTTTTGGACCTGAGAGATTACTGACATAGAATAAAAAATGTGGAGGAAAATTCTGCCTACGTTGAAGTGGAACTGCAGGATGGGTCTGCAATTATAAAATTGTGCAACCGACAATGAGTTGGGAAAATCAAAATTTAAAAAAAGTGACTCAAAAATCAACGAGAAGAAACCTAAGAGAAAACTACCAAAAAAAAGGAGGCAATGAAAAAATTGCCGACTCAGAAGGAAGGAGTGAAAACGCGGAGGAAACAGCTGATTATGAATCAGATCAGTCAGAATCTCATCATATGAATATGGAGGAAGGCATAAAGGACACTACAATAAAAAATTTAATGCCGTAGCCCCCTCCCCCCAAGCATACGGACTTCACATTACTATCGAGTAAGTAGTTTATTATTTTTGTATTTTGTTCGCGTTGCATTATGAAAATATGCCAAGGATATTTGAAAATAGACATTATTAACGATCCTAATTTTGTACTGCTGTCTGTCTGTGTGTCTGTCCGTATGCACGATAACTTTGTGTATAAACGTCCGATCGCTTTCAAAATTGATACACATCTTCTTAAGGCTATAAGAAAGGTGGCTATTGTTTTTCAGTTACGTAGATTAAGGGGTCAAAAAGTTACAACCGAACTTTCAAAAAAGGGTATCTTTTATAATTCTTGTTACAAAGACCATATGAATGCTCGGTTTTCTGTGTCAGTAAATGTTCCTACCTCAAGCAACTATGCAGATATAAAAAAGATCTTGCGCATGCGCATTCCAATTTTAAATGAAATTTCGTATTAGGTGTTATAGACTATAGTGGGCAATAATAGGTATTAGTTAAGCAAAATCGGGTATTACCCGTATTTCGAGGTATTAATGTACATCATTTTTGGGCGCGGTTAACCCCTGGACCACTGGATGGTCATTGGGCTTGTGGAGGAGCCCACGTGCAGGATATGTGGCGAGGCTGATGGAACTACGGATCATTTGGTCTGTCACTTGATTAGGGACAGACATCAACTACTTGGAGTCAGTTATCTGGAACCGGGGAGGGTGAACAACTTAGGTTAAACAGGGTCCTATCATTCATTGAGAGGAGCGGATTCTGAACCCAGTTGCGAAAGAAAGGGGGTAGGCATAATGTGCCTAAGTGCTGCCCGGTCGGGCTCCCCTGTGAATAGGTAGACTCTCATTTATATATTTAGAATTTATTTCTTGGCTAAGATCACTAAGCTCTTGTTTGAAACTATACAAAATATATAACTTTCTCCATTATTAAGTTACTTTTATTACTCATTTTCCAGGAAATGTCTATTTTTGTATGATTAGGGCATTGTGTGGTGTCTTGTACAGCTCAAAGCGTGGTAATAGGACAGTATTCAGAAGTCGGAAAATTTATTGCGCAACTTTTCTTTAACTTGGCTATCGTTGTATCTTCTATGTTTTCGGGGATCCCATGATAGATATCCTTGTTTTAGACACAGTGTACACGCCAGTGTACATCCATGCATCCAAATGACAACCTTTACCTTTTTTAATTCCTTTGTTGATATAGGGTGCAAAATCTCTTGCAGTAGGCGTTGTATGAGCACTGTGTGCCAAAGCATTTCAAAAAACAGCTGGAGATTTTATAAAAATTTCGAGGAAGCAAAACACTAGTCGGTGGTAAAATTACATGGATGAAAAGATAAAATACTGTATAAATTAAAGAGAAATGAACGAAATTTTAGAGGAGCTTTAGCGATTAATACATTACCTTTTACTGATGCAAGAATAATTAGTTTTTCTCTCTTTTCGTTTAGTTCATTGAAAATGGATTTTTTTTAATCCAAACGATTCGGTTATGTGTCAATTGGTATACCAAATTCCGTGACATATCCCCTCACACGCGTTGTGCGCAAGAAACGAACCAGAAGGGTAGTAGGTATACAAAAAGTGGCCCTTTTATTGTTTTTAATGTTATTAATGTTTTTAATTTTTGTAATGTTTTTAATGTTTTTAATGTTTTTAATGCTTTTAATGTTTTTAATGTTTTTATTTTATTATTATATATTATAATACCAGTATTGTTTAAAAATGTACATATGTCATCTATGTCTATCATAGTAGTGATAGTACTTGCCATGGAAATCTGATACGGGCATACATTCCGTTATTTTTGTCTTTGCTGCACCTTCACCCTTCCAATTATGATAGCTATGCAGGTTTATTCCTACACACGCTGAGGTTGACTAATGACCTAGCCGGTACGGGCTCATCTGTACAAGTGCATATTATTCTTTTTCAGGAAAGTTGAATTAAACTTTCATTCCCACTGACAAAAAAGAGAAAAAAAAATACAATAATTCATGTCCATTAACCTAACAGAGGAAGGTCAGCAGAACACAATCAAACATATTGCATAATTAGGTGCTAATTAGCTGCTAATTAGGTGCTAATTAAGTGCCCTATTCCCGAATTAAATGCTCCTTTTTTTTAATTATTACATGTTCTGCCAGGTTCATACGAACTCGGCAGAGCACTACCTCAAAAAACCCAGAAAAAGAAAAGTGAACTAACTATAATTAGGTGTTAATTAACTCAAAATTAAGTGCCCTATCCCCGAATTAAATGCTCCTTTTTTTTTAAATTATTACATGTTCTGCCAGGTTCATATGAACTCAAAAAAACCCCAAGAAAATGAAAAGTGAACTATAATTAGGTGCTAATTAAGTGTCCTATTCCCGAATTAAATGCTCCTTTTTCTGAATTATGAACCTGGCAGAACATGTAATCATTTTTAAAAAAATAGGAGCATTTAATTTGGGAATAGAGTTTTTAATTAGCACCTAATTATAGTTAGTTCACTTTTCATTTTCTTAGGTTTTTAAGGTAGTGTTCCCCCTCATTAGTCAAACTGCAAATTCATGAAAAAAAGTATCACTTTCACAACTAGTTGTACAAATAACTATTAATTATTGTTCATTGAAATTTAAAAAGAAAGGAACGTGGCCATGATAAAGGGGTTTATTTTAAAACTTCATCGCAAACATAACAAATATTTAAAGAAAAATGTAAAAGAACATGGAGTTTGGATCTATTTTGTTGTTCCAGTATATTCGATATTTGCATTTACTGGCTTATAGGTAAGTTCAAATTTAGATTTTCATGAACTAAAAAAAAAAGAGCAGGGAAATTCAATTTACAGCTAGTCGTCGGTCAACTAATATAATTGAAAAAAATTTAATGTTCAATATAGCCCTCAGTGGTACATCTCGTGGTACATAATCGCGAAGAAATTACATCAAATCAGATGAATAAAAAAGCATTCCTTACCTGCTAGATGTGGTGCTCATTACGTACTGGCAAATATGTTTTTAGTCTGCGTCGTTGTGCATTGTTCATTCCCTTAATCCTGGGGGAAAACATGAAATATTAAACAAGCTCCCAACGATTTTGGCTTTCAATCGCCGATGAAAAAGAAACGCTTCATTTATATTCCGGTAAGGTTGCTGCGAATTTATTGACGGGCGTTTTAATAAATTTCGCCATTATTGCATTAATAAAACGGGAGTAAATTACATATCGTACAGTGTATGAGGTCGGAAAAACATTGTTAAAGGTGGCTATAAACGGAATCGAGCAGGAATTTTAAATTGCAATCAAAAAGGCCATTCGGAGTTAGGTCACGAACGATCGCGGGACAAGTACGAATAAAATATACGGGAATTTGCCCACGGTTACAATAATTTCTTAATAAGAATGAGCATCGACGTCGCCAGCCTTAGATAAATAAATAAAACTCCAAAGCGAATATTCAAGTTTAGTTTTATTGAGAAAGAAATCAATCACATGTTTGGTTCTTAACTTATTCAGAAAAATCACATAATTGTTGTGTTCGCTTAAATAAGGTGGAATTGGAGTTGTGGGTAGTACAATGGTGACATCTAGTTTATACACATCACAGTAACAGTCAACCTAGAAGTGCATCGTTAAATTTAAATGGATACAAACGTGCGCTTTTATATCTATTAACATTTATATCAAAGGTTAGAGTTATTGCTAGGAAGGATTAACAAACTGTGATGGTTATTATCACAACTTAGTAGGTCTCCCGGAACGATAGTTACTTAAATTTCCATATAATTTTTCTTTTTTTTAAATGAGCTATATTTCAGGAATACTTTTTCATTGGCACAACCATATTTTATATAGGAAACACGTTTAAAATTATGTTTAAGCCATTTAATTACCATATTACTAACACGAATAAATCGACTTCGGTTTTTATAACCAACCAACTTATTATTTTTACGTACATACTGTTACAAAGTAAACAGGGTGAGTATAAAAAATGAAAAAAACACAAAATACGGCAGCATTTAAAAATTAAATTTCATGGAAAAGCTAAACATGTAAAACTCAACCGATTTTTTCCACTTTAAAATTAATTTTGTTCTGTAACGCAACCCTTCGTTATAATTTAAGCGAGGAAAATAAAATTTGAATTAAAATAAATCATCTTGGCGTTTTTCACTCAGACAAAATGCCACTTTAAAATGCAGTATGGGTAATGCAACCATGAGACTCAATTTCCTATGAAAGACAGATGGTAATCTTATCCCTAGAAACTTTTACAGGTGAAGTCACACTGCTTAGGTAAATTTCAGCGTTACATTTCTACAATCTCCCAAGTTTCACTTTAGACATTTATGGAGTTCCCGATAAACGCGAGGAAATCAATTTCAAAATAAAATTTAGAGGGTTAAGAAAATGTCAATTATTGCGGCAACTAACAAAAAAAGGAAGACGCATCAGAGAAACTGGCGGAGTGTAAATGTTAAACCTCACATAATACAAATAAAGCTATACAGAAACAATGAAACAGAACAAAAGGCGAGAAAAAGTTAGCCAAACCTGCTAAACTTTTACTTCGACAGCATAAAATCACTCGGAGGGAATTTAGTGGAGAAGCACGAAGAAAATAATCTCAAATAAAAGAAAATGATTAAGTTTTCGTTCTGACGTGCGAGTGTTAAGAGTATTAAGCGCCAATTTTCGTGAAATAACATTAAGAATCACTTTGCATTTTCAAATTTCTACCGCTAATTTACTATAAGTAATTAGGTTTGAAGTTGAGAGGAAAACTGTTGAAGCGTACTACAACGAAAACTTGTTATTTACTTGGTTTTGCGCAATTTCGTGCATGCAACACTTACCAAAATATTGATTTTGTAAGTACCTCGAGAGACTTTGATATAAACTTTATAGGCATTTTTTTAGAGTAATTTGCTTTTCAGTTTTGTGGTTCGTTTTCCTTCGCTACATATAAATTGCACGCTTCAAAATATGTTTAAGAGGAAATTATTAAGGCCAAAGCACAATATTGAATTTAAATATACGAATTTTGCAATTTACTACCTTATTACTGTGAGCGAAGTGGGCAATTTCGCCTTAATAACGTTGTTAAATGAGTATATTCAAAATTTTCTGAAGAAGTTACGTTACCTCAATTAATCTTCTTTAAACATAATGTACCCTTTTCAATTTTTAATCTCTGTTGAAGCCAATTAGTATTATATAATCTAATTTCATATGTGACCTTCCCCAAAGTTCCTATACCTAAGTGTCACCAAAGGAGGTGGCAAGATTTTTCATTGAAAGGCGTATACAAAAAACCCTCAAGCTACAGTCTCAAAGTAATTTTCTCGATTTTCTACTGTTATTGAGCATCGAAGGGCTTTTGTTTGGAAAATTTCGCAATATAAGCAGAGTTAAGTGCGCCTTGAAGGCGTTCTAAAATGTGCGTTACTGCATTTATAAGTGCTAGCTTTTCAATAAAGCTGATTTATGACAACGTGGATGGCTGAGAAAAACCAAAGTCGATTTTTACATTATTCGTTATTACTTAAATATAGTCCATTCGCACTCATATTCACACTTTATACATGTACTGTCGTAAATCACGGTGTTACACGAATTTTTGGAAAGGAATTTCAATAAGTGGTTCATTTTTCATCAAGTTTACCCAGGTTGAACGCAATAAAGTGAAAATTAAACAAGGCATATGCTTAACATCATCAACACGCCATGAAATTTCTTTGCGCAAAACTTTCGCCTTTGTATTAAAATCCGGTTGTTATCTTACAAACATTAAATTTTAAATAAAGTACAAAGAAGCCACATTACCCTCGCTTTGTAAGTGGTGAACAAAGACACAATTAGCACTTCATTAAGTAGGTATCTTGAAGTAATTTCAAATAACAAGGTGTAAGCCTTAACTTTCTGAAATAAGATATGCAAAAATGACAAACGTTTCGTACCTCCTTGTGAGAAACTTTAATTTAGTTTGATGTTAGGGGTGTTGATGTTATTTCTGCGTTGCGTATATACATAAACAAGTAATTTTATATACCGTTTCAGCTACGGATATTTTATCGGGAGTATTTTAAACTGAGCTTTACGCAAAAGTTTGACATAAAATCGCTTTTATTTTTTATTAAACGTTTATGTGTCGCGAAAATTCAAAGCGGCGAGTTTCCCAATTCATTTGGCGATTCACTTAATTTTTGTTTGTTATTGCGGCATAGGTACTCCATTTTTAATTAGAAAAAGCTGTCGGGTTTGCACGGATCTGAATTAAGGCTCACTTTGCATTTGACGTTTTTTAATTATAATTTGTTATTTAATATAAAGGCTCTATTTCACAAATGCAGAAAACGTCTCTCTTTATAAACAACTACTAAGATGTGATCCTCGTCTCAGAGCAGATTCTCCGAACAACATGCTATTAAAAAAACTTTCTCCAGAGGAAAAGTGACTAATTGGCCCGAATTTTACATAATTTATCTAAAAAGTGGAAAGTATAAATCTCTTTCATGACAACGTGTCAACGTTACAAAATCTATATAAATTTTAAAGTAAGTTTTCACTGAAAGTTTGTAATTCCCGAGAGTTGAAGTGGAATCGCAGACCTCTACTGGAATTACATCGTAAAGAACTCTTGGTAGTAAAACAGCGAATGTATAACATCTATCCTAGAGTTGGTAAAAATTTGCAAGTGTCACTTTATTTTAGAAAAAAGCTTTTTTTACGCGTGGACAAGGATAAAATAGATGAGGCGTAAAAATAAATCTTCCGTGCAGATTGCGGAGGAATGAGTAAAGCAGACGATCTAGAGTTAGGTACGCTGCTGTTTGTCGACTTTTATTGCATATTAAATGGTGGCGCTTTGATTGCCGAGAACTGCGCCAAAATCCGAGCATTAATGATAACACGAAGCTTGATAGTAAATGCACTTACCATTGGAAAGCACTTGCGAACGTGCACGGAAAATCTAATTTTGGCCATTGTCACGTTTATCTGTTCGTATAATAACAGTTTGCAGGAAAAACTTTAAACTTTATCAACATAAAATTCCTCCACTCGAAGCAGAAACTATTGGATAAAGGAATATTTGCGGTTTCCAGACGGTATGGTGATAAATCTACAAAATTAACGTCTTCTGTAAGGAGCAAGAGGGTTATTTCACTTCTGCGTCGATGCCTTGACTCCCATGTTCGTTTAGATGATGCATTATCGTCTAGTGCCTTTCATCCGTTCGCAATCAAGGGACGATAAAAAGTTTATATATGGCGGACTATGAAATGAGTACATGTCGTACTCTCAGGTAGCTACATTATTTTTGGAAATTCAAACAGAAGGTATTTTCAATGTTATCCTTATCAGTAACACATCCAATCAGAAAGTTTAGAATTTTTTTCCGAATTTTGTCTAACGATATGTAAATTTTGACGTTTTGAAGTTAGGATATAAAATGTGGCAAACATATGTTTCGGTCAGTATATTTCTTTTGTCCTGGATAGGACCATTTCCCTGAATGAGCTCTGGTGTTTTACTCCAATTTTACCTTTGTTTTGTCCTAGCTTTTTTCCGTGGCCCAAAATGTCCTTGGGATGGCAATACGTGCAAAATTGGAATGTTTGTTTGTTTTATTTGATTTTAAATTATCTTTTCAACGTGTTGTTAATGTCAAAAGAATACCTTAGGCCTTTTTTTTGATTCATCAAATTGCACATAATTTTGTTTTAATCATGTTTATTTTTCCTTTAGAGGTATATTGTGATTTCGTTTTGGTTCAGCAAAAAAGACCACTTAGTGGTCGAGAAGGGATCTAGGAGGCAATGCGCCCTTATTTCGCCTCTCAATGGGGAATTAACCTACTACCTTTTATTTCAGTTTTTAATTTTTTATATTAATACCATTACAAAAGTGTAACGACTGAAGGGAACTTATTTCAAATCATATACAACGGAATCCAGGAATATTCCTCTTTCATTTTATTTTCTTAGTTGAATGCCGAAACTCAACTCCCGGCTCGGAGGATCTCCCGTTCATTCTGCTCACCCTCTGCTAAAATATTTCTGATTAAGGCATTCAACTACCTCTTTGCATCTGGAATGCGTCTAGCAATATGGTCAAGAGCTTTGGTGGTCCCAATTCTGAACCCAAAAAAAGCGCGATCCGACCCCCATCATTAATTGATGCAGATCTGCTCAAAAATCTTCAGCTTCAGTAACACTTATTCATCTGCATCGTTTCAAAAAATCATTCAAAACTCTGCCCTACGTATCGCTCTAAGCGCTTTTCGCACATACCCTGTTCACAGCTAGGCCATAGGCCCTCGAGCTTTTTAACTCGTCGCCCTCGAGAATATAAACATCACTATTATGCCCTTAATACATAAATAACTATTATTGACCTAATTTTCACCAACCTGACGGGGTATCCACGTAGAGTTAGTAGCTAGTAATATCTGCTGGCTATTTTTTTTCACTTGCGGGACAAATGTTCCTAAATTGTTGTTTAAACTTTACTAGTGAAGAATTTCATATATCTATTATCGTCTTCTCTGTTATGTCAATTTTGGCTCAAATTTCATATGTTCCTTAGTTTTTCAACAATATTTCATTCTGAAAGACTATATCAATCAAGCTACCAATATAATATTGCTAATTGTAGTTTGAAACTTTGCCTTGTCGAGGAGATAAAAAATGAAATTGGTGATAAACGACAAAGAATAACCACAAGCAACCAACAAACGGTGGCTAATAAAAAATTAGAAAAACTCTAGTACTAGATAACTATATTTTGAAAATAGAGAGAACCAATAAAAGGCAAAAACCAACAGTATCTGCCGATCAAAAAAAGATAACAAACACAAAGTTAATAATTTAAAAAGGGTACGTTGACAGTACAAGAAAATAAACGACGAAACATAACGAAAATACTGTCAAAGTGAAAAATTTCTGCGTCAGCATAACCTACACTAAATCAGTACAGAATCCAGCACTTTATAGTTCTGTGGTAATAAATTTCTCCAAGACCGAGAAGAATATTTTGAAGAAATTTTTGAAGGAAAGCGTGTGTCTGTGAAAAACTTTTTTAAAGGAACTAAAATCTGAAACCATCTTTGTGAGAGTGTTAAAAGAATTTTTGATACTTCAAGGGCGGATTTTTTCCCTTTAAATAATCGCTCAGTGAAAGTCAATTTTTCTGGTAATACAGGAGGTGAATACTAGCTTTTTAAAAAGAACTAAGATCTGAAACCTTCTTTGTGAGTGTGCTAAATGAACTTTTGATACTTCAAGGGCGGATTTCTCTCCTTTAGACAATCAAAGTGAAAGCCAATTCTGGTAATTCTTGAGTGTTGAGAATTAATTTTTTTTAAAAGCCCTAAGAACTTTCTTTTTGGGAGTTTTAAAAAGGTTGTTATACCTCAAGGGCGGATTTCGCCCCTTTAGCCAATCACTAATTAAATGCCAATCGATCTGCTAATTAAAAAAAATCAACCGCAACTTCTTGAAGAGAACAAAAATTTGAAATTTTTGGGCGAGTATTAAATAGGTAAATGTTTATTACCTCAAGGGTGGATAGCGCCCCTACAGACAATTGCTAAGTGCCAGTGCCAATTCCTGTAACAAGAGATTAATCGTAACCTTTTCAAAGAAATGAGAATTTGAACCCTATATCTGTGCGAAGTGTTAGATGAATTTTATTATACGTTAAAGGTGAATTTCACGCTTTTCCAATCGGCACATGTTCCCTTTGGAAAGTAATGTCATGGGTAATTAAACTGCTGCTCCTTTTTGTTTAGTTTTAGAAATCTTGCGAATTCTTCTCGTTGCATCTGTCTTTAATTTATTTGGATATGATATAATCCGGTCATCTCCCGAATTCGGTTCATGTTTCAGTTAAACTTGTCTAACAATTAGACCCAGTGAAGGGTATGTATTTACATGCAGTGATATTTATCAAGAAAAAGACATAGGGATAGGAACTGTATTGTTTTACCCTATGTATACTTTTAAATGAATGGAATAAATTTTATGAAACCAAAATAACTTCTTACAACAAATAAAGATCTGACTCTCGTATTAATTAATTTGAATATTATTCCTTTGGCTTCACAAAAAATAAATCGCTTGCGCTCCTTAAACTGTTACTATACCAAATGACAATATCAAACTTTTTTCCTCCAGTTGAATCGAAAATAAAAATATGATGCCATTCAAGTACACTTTTCTTCTGTTGAAAATGGTTGTAATTGAAGAATTGGAGATTGGAGAAACTCTCCAAAAATGTTTACTATATTATTTTGATACACCAAGCCTCCTTTGTTTCAGTGATGTTCTCAGTTTTTCAAATTTTCTGGTGAAAAGCCAAGAGCGCTAAGAATGTAATACGGTTAATGTAACTGTAAAGAACATTTTGATTGTTATAGCAATTAATGAAAAATCCCGACTAACGTGTAGAAAAATGACTAAACTTGGACAAATTTGGATGCACAATGCAATGTAACTTGAATGTCTTTAAGCTGGCAATAATTTTTCGATTCTTTTAAATTGATAATTACGTAATTGGTGAGGCATATTAGGATGCAACGTTGTTACTTTGAAGTTTAATTGCTAAGAGCAACTAATTCGCTTACTACCAACTTGATTACTGAATCGCCAAAGGAAATCGTATATTTCTGCACAAGGAGGTAATCCACAATGTTAATAAAATTCACCTAACTTATATCTATAAATTCCTCTACTATACGCGATTCGTTTACTAACATCCTCCAACGCATTTCATTTAAAAAATAATCTACACAAATAAGAAACAATGAGAATAAAGTCACCATCTTACTGTAGTAACGAGGAAAAGTGTGATCCAGTGGTGTTGAAACGGTTTCACCGACGACGAATTAAGCCAGTGAAGTTTCTGGTTACTGACAACCTGCGGTCTGTGTATCTTCAAAGATATTGTGTATGATGTTTCTTGCGGCGGAAAGGGTACACCGGGTAAAGTTGACACACAACGTAGCTCTATGTTGTCAGTATCCCCCTGCGTATACTTGCGGTTTACTTGGAAGCGTAAAGAGACCGATCGAAACAGCAAACCATCATTGTCAGACGTTCTCATCTCCTCGATAAACTTCTGAGGAGCCTGAAATGGGAAAGAAAAGATAAAGCGAATGTTACTTAATAGCGAAGCTTCCGGATCGCATTTCGCAAAAGTGCAGATCAGAAACATTGTTATGTATCGTATTTACTTTACACGCTTATAAAAGCTCCTTTAAATACGTTACAACGTTTTATTTCACCCAACGGCCTTTGTTTCAAAGACATTACTTCGCACTTAATAATTACAAGCTTGTTTCGTAGTGCACGTGGTGAAAAATTGTCTTACGCTAATTTCGCTTAATGCAAATAAAACATTTTACGTTTCCCAATTACACCCCCGAGCATTCGTACACACTAATCTACTAAAAGCGGTTGTTTTATAATTGCTTCAAAGTTTGTTTCTCAGCTAATGAATGGTACCCAGGTGCAATTATTCATAATTCCTTGCTTTCATTAGTATTAATAAACACAAACAGACGTACATAAGTAACCAAGTAGAAACCTTGTGAAAATGCATCGACATAAGGTCGCCGTAAGGTTTACAGCGACGATCTTTAGTTTATGTCAGTTAATATCAACGGAAGAAGTACAAGAGGAACGTAACTCCAAATTGGACATTATTTCCTTCGTGGATGCTTGTAAAAATTTGATTTCTAACACAGGACGCCCCTGTTTTCTTGGAGAATAGGATTAAATTGGCTTAGAAACATTAGTCAGTAATTGGGTAGATACTTAGCTGCAAATTCCTCAGGCGAAGCTTTTCTTTTCATTATGAAATGGCGAAGAAAGTTGACATGACAGATTTTCCATTGCGGCTTATTAATTGATGTGTGAACAAGCAGGCCTAAGTTTTTTTGGCGATCCTCGCATAAGTTTGTCAAGTGCTAAAGTTCTAACTTCTGTAATTTTTTATTTAGAACTGCACATCGGATTCTTTATCTTAGATTCAGCGAGGATTTTGGTGGATCACATTTGTGTAACAAGTTGTTTAGCATGAATACGTGAATTGTTTGTCTCGAAAAGCTAACCACTTAATTCTTTGTTTCATCTTGGTTTAACACGCGTTTTCTTGCCAACATTCATATAGGCAATAATTTACCTAGATACCAAATAAAACTGTCAAACGTAAAACTGACTTAGGGTCGGTTAAGCATCCGTGTCGATCACGGCGACTGAACACGCCGATATTAACTAATATTGCCCAGATTAACCTGGTTGTAACGCAAGATTTTTCAAATAAACCATTATTTCCATTGGAATGTGTCTGTCAGGTGGAAAATAATGCGAATATTTTCCATTAACAATCTTTAGTAGTCATTCATGGTAAAACGAGAATTAATTAGTAATTGCTTCGCCGAACAGCGAAACCTTGCATTCGTAAAATTTCCGTGCGGCGGTTACAAAACCTAATTTCAAGAAAAGCGACAGAAATATAGATATACATCTGAAAAGCCAGATGAACTTGCATTATGTAGAGTACTTTGAGATTTGAGCGTAAATTCCTTTTCGCATTACAATGCACTTAATACCGACTGTTAAATGCCAGGAGTATGAAGCAGCTTCAACGGCACTTGCACTAGAAAATTCATGGCGACCCCCTTTTCAGATTACATTTACACAAAGATTCATTTTTCGAAAAGGCTTTTAAGTTAAAACCTAGTGTACACGGGTTACTTTTGTTCCAAGGATTAGAGATGATTTATACGACACCATTTTTCGCACATATCGCCCTATATTGGATTGTTTCCAATTACCTACATAACAACATATCTAATAAGTTTTCTGATACACTGCTCGTACGAGAAAATAGAAAAAAGTTAGTTTTTTCGCAGTGACATTAAAATTGGTAATCATAATGATATCAGGCATTCTCCGAAGTTAGACTTAAAAGCGAGACAGTGAAAAAGTGGGAAGAGTTGACACCTCACTTACCCATCTCCCCAAGATATTATCCTTTCTACCGATTTAGTTTCGAAAACATGCTAAATTTCTAGGGATGGCTTCAGCTTCGAGGAATGATATTACACTTAAGGAAATTTTGTAATTGGAGTACAAGAAGGCGTAAGAGCTATTAATCCCTAAGGATATATGGCATTATACCGAAAAACCATAATACTAGTATACATTATATATTAGTCGTAGATAAATCATTGTTAAGCTTCTGACAATTCTGAAGCTCGATGGGATGGTCGAAGAAATCGCGCTCCCCGGATCTTGCACCAAAAAAAAAGTGTATTCGGGGGTAAGGGACGGAAGGTTGGATCGATTAAAGGAGGGAATTTGCAAGGTGAGCAGAGAAATAGAAGATTGAGTGATACAAAATGTTCTTTAGCGATTTTATGACCACCTCGAATATAGCTTGGTTGCCTCAATTTGATCACACCACTAAAAAACCAAAGGAAAAATTCCATGATAAATCCTGTCTTCGTCTTACTGACATACAGTGCTCATTTGAAGAATTATTGACTTAAAAGGAAATTTAGAATATCAAGTTTTTGAAAACCAATTATCTAATAGAACTACCTTACCTACATAGCTACCCTAACGTAATTCAATTTACTACTCTACAAACATTTTAAAGGATCAACCGCATTAAGAAGCGTCTGTTATAAAATTTGTAGGTTTTATTCAATTCAATCTTAGAACACTGCATTTTTACAAAATTGTCCTTTAAACCTTCAGATTTCATTCAAGACTAAGTTTTCTTTGAAATAAGACATTTTAAGTGCCACAACTATTCTATAGTGGGAGGAAAACATTTTGATTCTCAAGGTTAATGTTCTAATTACCGTGACAGACAATTTTGAATTCAGCCTCCAACCTTCAAAATAATAATGAGTTCGCGCCCTCATTTGTACATTTCTGTTGGGAAAAGTACAACAAAATGAATGTTAAAGTCTGCTATGATTCTTGTAGCACAACCCACAACCCTTTAAACGTGTGGTTGTCTATACCATCACTATTTACACAATTGCGTTTGTTAACTGCACGTACCCAAGTGTGGAAACAACCAGTTTATTTACTTGTAGCGCCCATAAGACAACTTACATGATTTTTGTATCACGTCATTTTAATGGCTTGATACGTCCTAGGAAAAAACGCCCTCGTATTTTCTATTGATGCCGTGTACGTATTTATTGTTTCCAGAACAATGCCTTAGTATGAAACACGAAAATGCTTTAATCTGTATTGCGAGCTGTATTTCTTTGCTGAAAGTTTTTGCTATAAATTGCACGAAGCGTAATGTCAACCTTCATTTGTAAGCAGACAAAGCGAAATAATGACAATCCTGTATAAACCATCAGCTTTTATTTAATAATAAAATTTAAATACACTCAAATTAGCATTATACCCTAATGTACCTACGTAACTAGGTAGCGGACTTTTCTACTTTTAAGTTAGTTTCTCTGAATACAGTCTGAGAAAGTATAAATCCCAAACAAAAAGCCGAACTTCGGAAATTGTCCGTGAAATCTAGTTTACATATCCAAGGAGGAAAGGAGTTTTCATGAAATATTTTGTTTTCCTGTTCTTTGAAATAAGGTGGAGTTTTAAATTGAAATCTGTACCAACAAAATTTAGTCAAAGTTTTAATGTCGTCGTTTTCCTTATTATACCCATACCGTTTCAACGCTTAAAGGAGACGTTTGGTTGAAAGCACTGCGTAGGATATTTAATGTGGTATATATCTGAGTATCAACGTCATTTAGGAGGTATGGACACTCACCGTTTCGGATTATTTTATCGTTATCACGTAAAGTATAATGTTTTCAATTTAATTTTAAACACCCAACTGTATCTTCATCTGTTTAATTAGCTATAGTAGTGAACGCGTATTCATTTACAAGCAAGCCACGAAAAGAGTGTTTCAAGAGAATATACTTTTAACATTTTTGTCAGGATAGTACAAAAGCATAAGATGCTGAGGCACTTTAAAAGTGCACATCAAAATGATAATGAAATTCATTTACATTTATGTCGCAAAAGTTGCAACGGTTGTACCTGACTTTAAGTAATTTTATTTCATGCCACTCGAACAGAAGCTACTTATCCGTACTCACTCAAAGTGGAACGTTGAGTGATTACAATAAAATCAAAAATATTTGAAAGGATGCAAAAACGCCATCCAAGGGAGGACGTACAATACGTATATCGGGGGAAAATACTCGTAGCACCATATAAAAGTCAACAAGGAAATACTTTGAGATTCAAACTTCAATAGCTTACAGTTAAAAGCACACATAGTAAAACATCATCGAAATTTGAAACGGAGTATTACTAGAAAGGGCAAATTGCAGTAAACTCAATCGGAAACAATCTGAAATGAAAAATTCCTAAACGAAGTTGAAGAGAGGTTCCCTATTATTTACCTAAGTTTGCACTTTAATATTACCGATTCGAAATTACTCTGTGGTATACAGACAGTCGTCGACAAAGATTGTATTCAAACATTGACATCTTTCCTAGTTTATAGAAATTTCCTCTACTGTGCAAGTAAGCGAAGTTGCGGGGATGTTCCCATATTGTGTTCTTAATTGAAGAGCCTACATAAATTTTAAGATTAATTATAATTAAGTTGGGAAAACCACTAATGTTGCTTATACTTAGCATGTCGGTGAAATAGCAAACTTTGCTTTAACTGTTCCTTGCCTGTACCATGATCACCTTACATAATTCGTAACTTATTTGGTAAATGTAGGTCAATTGATCATTTTTCTTGGAAAATTGTGGTAACAAAAAGGAAATTATCATCAGACACCGCACTTATATATTGAGTAATAATTCCCCTCCCAGCGTTTTATGAGTTGCCCCGGCCGTGCTCCGACATCTATCGGGCGTATATAAGGAGTGGAGAACTCTCCACTCATTCCCCTCTTAGCGTTTCACTATTTTCGTGACATTTTATTTACGCCACCTGGCCTGCCACCGGGCTTAAAGAAGTTTCACTTCAAATTTTGCGAATTATATACTCCATGTTTTATGTATTGCTCCATGTATAAGTTTAAGTAATTTAAATAATATGCAAAGACGATTGTTTCTAAAACTTATATTTTTTAATTTTTTCTTTGGACTCGATTTTGACTTTATGTCATCATCAGGCCTTAGCTCAACATAACTTGATATGAACGAGTGATATCGTAACTGTCCTAGTGGTTACAGGCTACCCTTAGCCTAAGGACCTCAAAGACCTCTCTTCTTACTTCTACACAACCCCCTGTTCGTCAAGACAACTTGTATATGTTGGGTTTCCAATTCCTACGTTCAGGAACACAGGGAGCTGTTCTGGGTAGCTATATATTGGAGATCCATGTCACCACTGAATTAATTAACTAAAACTTGGTAGAATACAAGTAATATAATGATTAGAAATATACCGGTTGGTGCACGGTAGGTAGGATTCTAGGAACATAGGGATTTTAACATGGGAAATTAGTTTTATGCAATACCCCTAACTGGGGAGTGGGGAGAGCGCGGTATTATACTCTACTTTAATGAAGGGACAGGTAAATTATTGCCAGAGCGCGATCTACAATCGTTACTCTGACCAAGGAACGGCAATGTGGTACTTAGCACCAGGTCAAAGATTCTAATACCCCCTTTCTGATTCGGTTTCTGCTTATCTAGTGTTTGGAAGGAAGTGGGAATGTAATGGTGGGAATATCAACAAACATGACGTCTCCGAAACTACCGCCTTTTCCTGATAGAAATTTAGATTAATTCCAGGAGTCAAATTACGAATTAATCACATTAAATTTCACATCTTTACAATGTCAAAGATGAAAATCTTACCGTCAATTGAGTGAAATATAAATTTAAGGATTGTGGACGATATAGCCATGGGTTGTATTGAATTATTTTAATTGTGTGAGGATGTCTAATATGTAAATAGGCTGAAATTGAACTAAAGTTACTAAATCATGTTAAATATTATATTAAATTATTGAAATAAAATGACAAAATTAAACTTACATAATATATTGGAACGTGTTGTGTATTTGAGGTTATGTATGTCAGTAGCGTGCGGTGTAAAAGGGGGGTATCATTTTAAATAAGTGATTATCATTAAATTGGATGATATACCCAAAGAAAAAAGAAAAAATATCAGTTTTTAGCAGCAATCGTCTTTCGATATTATTTATATATTCCAATTGGAAGTACGTGGTCTAAGATGTTAATTATTGTTCAAGCAGTAAACGCGAGATTAGTCCGGGTTTTGGGTTACCAGAGCAAACATTACGCAATAAAAGAAAGAAAAGTGTAAACTCGCTTTCAAAGGGTTTGTGGCATAAAAAAGAACCCAGTGGCGATTATTGGTATTTTATTTTTTATTGGAACGTAAAATTTAACAACGCGAGTACCCTTAGTTACATTTAAAAGCGAAAACAAAGCGTTGATGAGAATTAATTCTAACGTCACTGTTTCATCCACGCAGAAAAAATAAGGATTATATTATATTATAAGAACCGCACGCGGTCAAGGGTAAACTAATTAAGCGCGGCAGTATATTTTCATTACCATAAATAGCTATTGTTAAAATTCAGTATAATTGTTTGCTGTCCGTGAAACCAAAGGGGGTATTGAACTCAATCTTCATAGTCGTAAAAAGTGCAAAATTGTTACCTAGTAAAGATTTCTCTTGTTTTGGGATAATATAAACAATGTTTCGATTTCTCGTAAATCTCGTTGGCACCAAACTTTTGTGTTAATAAAATTGGACCTTGTTAGAGTGGAAGGTTCCACGACCAGAGTAATTAAGACCCACTTTCGTAAGGGACATCATCAGGAGAAGAAAAGAAACGAAATAAAAAAAATTAAAATAAAAACACAACACGGCTCCAGTCGGAAATCACTCGCAAAATTGTGACTGGCCCGTAACTCTTAACTGCTAGAATTCACTATTAAAAAACTACTCCCAGGGACCATTTGAAAATTCACCAAAGAAGTAGCTGTAAGGAGGGTTGTATCCAGCCTAATTTTGTATCAAAATCGTCTTATATGAGGTAATCTTAAAAAAACATCGTAAATTATATTTGAGTGAAGTAAGAAAAAACTTTGAACATTTGAAGCCGTTTTGATATTCATGTATTTTACTCGGAAATCTACTACAATTGGATTGGTTAGATAATAGAATAAGTCAGTTTAAGTTGGTTCATTTAAATTTTACTAAAAAGAACTTCCAATTTAGTGGGTTCATTTATGAATATATTTGAGGTCTATTTTGTAAATTTATATAAATGAGTAGTACTATACAGAGGTACTTTATGGCCGCAAATGTATACAATAAAGAGACCTTTATCAATCAGTCGGACATAATAGTTATTTTCGTAACAATAATTTTTGTAATGCGAGATTTTTAACTGTAACGCTTGACAGTTTCTCGTTTAAGGAATCTTACGGTAAGCAGAAGACTAATATGTGTATAAATTAAGAAATAATGCAGAAATTTTACTGATTATTGACGTAAACGAAGCGCCGATTACTATTCTGAATTAGCTATGTAATTAGCTTATTCTGAAACCAGAAAATTTGCTTGGAATTGGACTCGCTACACCGTTTGACTAGTACCGAATTTCTTTCTTTTATTATTATAACGCACGATTGATCAGGAAGGGTTGCGTTTGTATTTATTTATAAAAAATCGAGCAGGTACAGCTGACGTCTTGCACGAATTCATCTTACCTCCTTCGCGCATCCTAAGTAGCTTTTTTTATCATCGTCGCGCTTTTTTGCGGTAAATTTGTAAAAGTAGTTGGATACGTTTGTCACGTAAACAAAAAGTTAAAAGTTATGTAAAGAGTCAATTGGTGAAGCTCGTAAAGGGATAAGTTTGAATATCAATTTTAAAGATAATCGCAAGTTTGGCGGAGAAAATTGATAAGAAGTTGCAAGTTCATTGGACTAGCGAAATTGTGTTCGTGCTATCAGCAGTTGAACGCTTCATAACGTTCTCTTTTCTGGCGTTCTTGTTGACAGATAAGATATCCCCGCCTCTACACAGCTTCTATAAGTTTTTGGGTTGGATCTTGCCAAAATCCCTTAGAAAATTATCAGTTCGCGCTTCGGGGATGAAACAAAATATTTGCATTTCTCGCCGACATATAAGTAACGCGAAAGCAAAAAGTCTTTGTGCGGAATGGATGAAAACAATCGGTAAAAAACATATCGAGATTTTCAATCATTTTTCCATTTGGGAATATGAAAACTCGAAACTAACTGCGTGCCATTTCATATTCCAAGGAATAAGGGATAAAGCTCCTACGGTCGACTTTATGTTTTTAAAACAAGTTACATCATTGTCTATTACCATAAAACTAATACCTCGTGGAATAAATGCAAAAGAAGGTTTGGTCGTTTTATTCTCAAATGAGTAAATATGGAAAGCTACCGCCGGTAACCCGCACAAACGCCAAACATTTACATTCTTACAAGGTTTGTTACAAATATATCGTAATTTATTCAGAAAGTTTGACCCCTTTTCTTATTTCGCCCGTATCTTATAAAAAGAGAGCGCAGTTACTTACAAATTGATTTTCTGCACTAACAAAAGATGTATAAGAGTCTTTAGGGGTTCTCTTGTATTGTACATCGCAAAAGTGCGCTACAACGTGAAATTAAATATTAAAATACATAGTAATTTGGTTAAGAAAGTAAAGGAAGTAAATATATAAAATAGGGATCAGTGATAAAAGTAGAACAAGAGTTATGTGATATGCATAATCTGAATGTCAAAGAAGCAAAAAAAGTAGTGGCAAAAGAAAACCAGTTCAGTAAGCAATGTAAGAAGTAAGAAAATTGGAGATTGAGAACGATACTGAATCAAACAGACAGGACTTGTTGTTCATCGAAATACTGAACTTTAAGATTTTTTGCTTAGGATATAAAATGTAAGGAAAATTGCAGTAATTCTTAGGTACACTTTAAAGTGTTGGTGGTTTGTTATGACAATTCGAGAAAAACTATTAAACCCTTTTATTAATTGCTAATTTTACGCTGAAGAAAGCCTGACATTTAGAAAAAAAACATCGTTTTTTGTTTAGAATGTATTCGCATTGGTTTAATTTGGACAGACCTTGATAGTTTTTGTCGTTCTCTGATCTGATGGTGTCATTTTGCATGTATAGTACTTATTTTTTCGTTTATTTTGCCTTAAATTTGAACTAGGTTGTTCCAGCGAATGTGAACAAATTAGTGGATTATTGCACCTTGTCCTACCTTTTCTAAAAAACTACTTAATAATTTTGAATGCCTTCTCTTTTTCCCGCCTTCATTAACACATACACTTCCTTACAACGGTCTTCCAAATACCTTTTATTGCTTGCCTGTTGTGTATCCGTATTTATTTTATTTCTTATTGCTTTGTACTTTCCTTTTCCTTCGACTGTATGGTATTGTTTCAACTCCTTCTCTATTTTCTCAATAATCTCCTCTGTTATCCACGTTATTCTAGTATGTGCTTTATGTCGACTTATTTCTGTTTCTGCGGTTTTTATCATATTAGCATTCAAGTTCAACCATCTTTCCTCTATATCTTCTATTCTTGTGATTACCGATATGTTTGACTTTTCGCTATAGGCCTCTCTTACTTCTTCCGATTTTAATCTCTACCATTTGTGACTAGCTGTCCTTTACAGTCTTTTGGTTTTGAGGTCACATCTAGCACTAAATTATGACCCACATCTGGCTCTGTAAAATCTGTGCAGTCTTTTTTTTAAGTGTTCTAAATTCTTGACTAGAATATAATCGTTCTGGTACCTTCGTCTTACGTCTATCACCTGGAGCTTTCCATGATGCCCCGCATGATTAAACCATGTGTTGCATACCACTAATTGGCGCTGTATGCATATTTCTACCATCTCCTCTATCATTCCTTTCGCCAAGGCCAGACGCCCCACTAGCATGTCCTCTTTCCCTTCTATCACTACCGCATACACATAAGCGGTAACTCTTTGTCCCATATCTTTACTTATCCTACCTGTACCGGGTCTTCCTTCAATGTAGCCCGTGTGAATCACACAATAATTCCAGAAGTCACTTATTCCTAGCAAATCAATTTTCATTCGTTTCCAAAATTAGATTTTCTAGCTTTCTACATTGCAATAAGGTTCGCACATTGCAAGTAGCTATTCTCCTCCTGCTATTATTCTTTTTCGTACCTAAAGCGCAATATCCTGCAGCCCTCACCCGGAGATCCGTTTGGGAGACCTTTACCCCGGAACATTTGACAAGAACACACTTCATATGAGACATTGTGAAAAACTGCTTACTCTTTGGAAATCTTAGGATCTTTAATGTGTAATCCCTTTCACCAAGACAACAACCAAAACTTGAGAAATCCCCTTACTAAGGCCATGACCTTGTGACGTCACAAAAAGTAGTGGTGATAGTATCAATGTTCTACTAGTAAGAACTTTGAGGAAACTGCACCGGTTGCTTGGTAGGTGGGTTGGGTTGTGAAAGAAGATGGCAGGACGAGTTGGCTTTATTTTTGATTTTACAAACTAAAAGTTTTAACACATTAGGGTAACTACTGACTTGAAAGAATCATACCTAAACCAGGCGCTGGCGTGGAATAATTAAAAATTATTTTGACCAAAACCACAAGGTTTTAGAGTAAAATTTTGCTCTTAATTGTGGCTACGTTGCAATATAAAAT
Organism: Photinus pyralis; assembly: GCF_008802855.1. Lineage (NCBI taxonomy): Eukaryota > Metazoa > Arthropoda > Insecta > Coleoptera > Lampyridae > Photinus > Photinus pyralis. The sequence continues at coordinate 49,536,100 of NW_022170511.1, forward strand.
ATCAAATTCCCTTTCCTCTAGGTGACATTTCCAGCGCCTGCTTTAATTACGGCAAAACAAGTTTGTACATTCGGGCAATACCCTCGTATTTTTAAACTTTACATTTTGAATTAGATTAAATGAAGTTTCTGCTACAAAACTAAAAAATGCTTAAAAAATAAAACCAACGAATATAGTAACAATATTATGGCGTGTAATTTGTGCGTCGGTATAATTAAAAATCTGACGATTTTCTCGTTGTCGTCAATATTTTATTTGAATTTTGACGACTACAATACTCCCCAATATCTGTACATTCAACATTTGCAGTCGGAAGGTGTTGGAGTTGGAGTTTATTAAACTTAATTAATCTGGAATGTATCAGACTGACAGAGGGTTTCTAAACAATCAAATATTTGTCATCACATTAACAAATTAGTTATTAGTTATCTTGGATATCTGCATAATATGCAGTGATCAGCGAGCCCCTACGTTACATCAAATAGAAATGTAAATGTTAATTAATGCAGAAATATCACTTTATATCATCTGTAAGTTACGCAATATCTACTACCATCAAATATAAAATGACAATTCCCTTAAAATAGTATTAATGCCTAAGTAACGCACAAGCACATTAATTTAACTTAAAAAGGCACCGTGCACTGATCTGTACAATTGCGATTTGCGCTAAGAAATTTGTAGGTTATTTCACTGGCTAGTAATCCTCTAAAACGCGTTTTACATTCTGAACGTTTTTGTGAAAGTTAAAATTCTCTGACCCGAGGGCATGCGCAATAGGTGCTTTTCTTGAAAGTGAAATAGCTTTTGTGCCATTAGATGATCATTATTTTGTATTGACAGGCGTAAAGGCAGATTATTGAGAGACCAGATATGAAAAGCGTCGATGTAGCCTGCATTTTTTTAGGTTGGTATTAGCAAAATTTCACTTGAAAGTGAAATAAAATTGCAGAATGTAAAGGGCATCTGCCACTTCAAAAATGTCCGGGAAGTTATTTCACTTTCGGCTTTCAAGAATTAACTTTCAACATGTAAAACGTGCTTTACAAGTTTTAATTGTTTATATTGTGGATATATTTTAAATAATAACTCACCGGTTGATTGTGGATAAACCATGTAACGATGGCAGCGGGATCGGATGGAGAAGACGTACAATTTGCGGATAAAATATCCCCTTCATTATACGTTTCTTCCAATCCCAGTATTCGTGGTTTTTCCTTTGGTAAAGCTGCAAGGGAAGCCGAAATTACCGCCAAAGAAGGGGAGAGAGAGAAAAAGAGAGTTCGTCGTTTTATATATATAGAAAACGTATCTGAGGATTTACTAAATAACTTACTTGCTACCGTAATATTGTGGGTTTCAGCAGCGAGACGGAATGTAGGTGCTTCACTGGACACTTCGCAACGATAAGCTCCATCGCTGTGATGCCTCGTGAGTTTGGTTAGTTGAACCTTACAATGTATTCGATCGCAATCAGTGTTTTGAGGGGCCAAATGAACGCCGGATACAGGAAACGTCATTATGTGGGGTTGCTGATGCGGCATGTACCTGTCGATAACAAAATTACATTAGCCCCGTTTGTTAATTATTAACAATTACTGTAGATCGTAAACTTGGCGAGAACATATAAAACTCTTGCTCGTGAAGGGAATTAATTTTGGAAGTAATTACTTCTACACTTTCATTATACGTTTCTAAAGCTTTGGCTCTTGTAGAACCGGTTCAAACGTAAATTTCTCTACGAATTTTGTTTGTGAAAAGAAATGGTCTCTTTGAGGAACCAAATTTAAAGCTCCCTCTTAGATTTGCATGTACGAAATGAAGTAGCTTTTTGATACTCAAATTGTGGAAAACCATATTTTTGTATCTGCAAGTTTTATCATAAATTTATACGTCAAATATGAAAACGTAGAAATTATTTGAGCTCATGTAATATTAATGAACGAAGTTTGAGATTTATCACCCTCCGCGTATGCTGCGATGTTTCTATTACTTGAATATATATTTTTGGCGAAAATGGATTTCGTCCAAAGAATGGCAATTAGAAGATGTCGGATAAATTTCCAAGCACGTCCGACGTGCAGTAAAGCATCGCAAATGGACATGGGCGAAAAGCGCCACTCGAAATTGAAGGTGTAATACGCTTTAGCGTGTTTTCCGGTTATTGGTAATGTATTTTTACTTGAGTTACAAATACATGATGTAAGTGAACTTAATGGGTTTGAAACCCTTTGTTCCAATGTAAACTGCTGTACTGTTGTAAGTGTACACTAATTTCAGAGGTAGGTGCTTTTTTGTCAAGTCAAGGTCAAGTCAATTGTCAATAGAATCGATAGTTGAAGTTTTCCCTTCGAATTGTTCACTAATTCGAACCCCTATCCTCGATTCGAAGTTTGTTAAAGCCCTGGAAAGCAATCCACAGCTGCAGGATGCTGCCCAAAGCTTTCAAAATTTTACTGGACTACAAAGAATATTCTCCCCGAAAGATTCACCCCTGAAAATTCGCCATCGGAATGTTCGCCCAGAAGATTCATCTCCGAACATTCTGTTCATGTGGAATTCACACCGCCGGAATACATACTCCTTTGCCGGGAACTCGCTCCAAAAGGGAATCATGATCGACTTTAACAGATGATTCCTTAGAAACTCGTCTCTGAACTAACTGCTATGCAAAACCTGTTTGAAATGGTAGGTTTCTCCATAAAGGTCTCGCTAGATTTAAGTTTACGGGGGTTACAGTTACTTTATGCGCTATATTGTCATTTGGGTTCAATAATGAAACCATCGATAGTATGAAGATTCGTCCCTCTGGTCAATTCTCCCTCGGGAGATTCGCCTATGAAATATTACACCTCCAGAGTGTTCGCCCCTGGAAGATTCCTTCCGGGAAGTGTTAAACACAAACAATTTTTAAGGGCATTACAATTTTTTTAATTCTTAAAAAATACGCTAACCAAACTTGATTTCCGCCCTTGGTCCAAACATGGGTATGGGTTGGTTAGGTGGTTTTGAAATGCAGCCCCTACGGAAATTGGCGTGGCATCCACGGTAGTGACGTTACTTTTCGGAGTGGTAAGACGATTTGGTTAAGTTCCCACCTAAGAACATACTTCCGGCGAATTTTCCGAGGAAAAATCTTCTGGGACCAAAAACCCCAGACCCAGAGACGAGTTTTCTTAGAGCGCAGTGAAGCTTCCGTGTGCGAATCTTTAGCGGACGGATTTTCCGAGAACGAATCTTTTGGGGGCGAATATTCCGGGAACGAATTTACCGAGGCGCGTTTTCCGGAGCCTTCACACCTCCTTTACGCCTTCTTCAGTCTTCATTTATATCTCCTTCAGGTCTGATATCACGCTTCGATTGCGACTTTTCTCTGACCTGCTTTCTGAATGCGTCTTTCAATAATTCCTTTTCTTCACAGGCATTCACGTACCTTTTCTTCGCATTCAACCACTTTACAATCTCTTCACAGCTTCATCGCCTCTTTCAGGTTTCCTTCAGTGTTCATTCACTCCAAGATTACATCACACCTCCTTTCCCATACGTCTCGCATTCTAATTTGTTTGAGGGTCAATCTAGTTTTCAATTATCTTTTATTTAGTTCGTGGTGAATTCTTATTGGTGCATCCTTAAGGCGAGTTGGAATGCGCATTTTAGTTTTATCATTTCACTTCCTTTGTCATTACGAATACGTTAGCAGACGGATACGTGTTTAAATGCAAAATCTTTAAGTATTATTTTTGGCAATGAACCGGATTTTGTGTAATACTCGAGTTATGTTGGATCGCGTTTAAACACTTTGCTCTCATCGTGGAGGATTCAAAATGAATTTGGTGCATCTGTAAGTACGACCATTTTCTTTAACCACGTGTTACCTTCGTACGCTCTAAAATTTTGCCATTCGAAGTTTGAACCAATTAAATTCGTACTAGTATTGTTTTCTAAATAACCCTCTTCGTAACCGGAGGTATGTTACATTTGGTGTTTCTGAAGAAATTTAGTATGTGATTTCTTTCAGGATTGCAGCTTCAATTTTAGTTCACTTCTAATTCCAAGTTATAATTTCATGTCCACGTTTACGTACGGGTTTGAGTTATCAGTTAGTTGATTATGTTTTCCCTCTCGTGCGGGTGGTAATATTAATGTGCGACGAGGATTGGCCGTAACCTCGTCTGGATGAATTAGCTACAATTCAATCGATTATTTACAACGGGATACAGGTAGGTATATCTACGGGAATATAATTCCGAACAGCTTTCCCTTAAACTTGACTTTCAGGTTTTGATCGGTAGGTAATCTGATACGCCTCTCCTCTCACGTATTTCCTACACCCTTATTAGACCACATTCGTGAAGCATACCTACTTTTTGCATCCTTCACTTTCTCCGCATGGTTCCTTTACGCCTTTTCCGGTATTCCACACCTTGTAACCACCACCACGCATCTTTAGAATTGATTTTGGACATATAGAACATAGAATTTAGAAACCGTGTTAGATGGAATGAAAGATAACTTGTGGTAAGGCATGTATTTTCGAGAACCCTTAAGATTCGACTCTGAAATACCTACTTCGTGCGCTTTACTCGACTTTACCATTTCGTGTAGTTAATTTGCTTATAAATTCATTGTCTCTTTTGGAACTCCCGTCGTAATTAGTGTAATTCGCATTACTTGCATACAACAACGTACAAAGTAGAGTGGATGCAGTGATGAAATCTTGTGAAGTGCTTTATACAGTCTAATTTAAAATGGAATTAACACCAGGTTGAATTGCTGATAACGTACGTTAAACTAAAACCTAGTGAAATATTTTTAAAAGTAGCATATTTAATTCTTGTCGTTTCACAAATTGTCAAAGGCAGGTGCATGTCAAATATTCACGTTAGCTTAGATTGTTACAAATCAGGGAGTTTACCAAAATTCAGTCGAACACCGCGCCTTCCATACATTCTTGACATTTCACCACTACAGGCAGAGAACAATGCATAACTTGCCAGGACAAGTAATAAAGACAATCTCGAATTTGTATAATTGGGAACAATTTACCAAAACAGAATTCTGGCGTATTGCGAGTCGAGGTGAAGCAAATTTGAATTGCAAATGAGAAAATAAAAATGGAAAGGAAATGTTTACACAACAAATTATAATGTAGCGGTTGATGCACGTTTCTTTTCGGTAGATTAATCGATACATTGCAAGGAAATGCCAAGTTATGGATAGAAGCGAGCTTTTTAGACGGCGAATGAATTGCCCGAGCATGAAAGTATCAATTTATGATCCATTCAGCTTCAACTTCTAATCGGCGGAAGGAATTAACATATAAAACTCTTTTTTCGTCGGTCTTTGTGTCTTTTTTTAAATGTTTCTATAAATGTCCAGTCTTGTTAAGTGAACGGGATAGTCTGTCTGAAATTGCTTCAGAATGCATTGGCCGTAAAGAAATGTGTTTGATACTTGCGACAAAAAATTCATTTTCTCCCTGTCTAAATCGACAGGATTTATAATAATGCAGAATTTTGGTTGATAATAGCACACTGGGCGAGATCTTGTGCGACAACAGCTATACTGAACGTACTAGAAAACGAAAACAAGGAATGCATTTGACCGAGACCTACGAATAACAACTTAAAAATATCGTTTATAATAATAATAATCATATTTATTCCAAAAAAAAAATTTTTTTTTAGAACCTCATGGCATAGATTCAGCAAAACGCTGCTCTTCCATCTACACCATGACAAAATAGAGAATATTTGTACAGAGCAAAACAGCAAAAGAAAACAAAATTATTTTAGAATAACTACTTACTAAGTATAGTGAAATGATGAATGAACAGATTGAAAGATAAAAGACAATACGAGCAGGAATAATCAACAGTAACACGAAATCAAATTAAAGAGTGAAATAAAAGGTTAAACAATTGTTTTTTGAACTGACGAGTTGGTAAACTCTTAAGAGGCGACGGCAATGCATTGTACATCACAGCAATGGTGTAGCTAAATGACCGCTCAAATAGTGCTGTTTTATGTTGAGGGTTAGTAGCCCTCTATGCCTAAGGTTTAAATTGTGAATGTCAGTCCTAAATCTGATCTTATTGTATAAGTATGGTGGCCGCTTATCGGAAATGATTTTATGAAATAAAACAGCATTATGGAGATGCCGTCTACTCGTCATTGATAGCCAATTTGCGTCCTTTAACTTATGAGTAATGTGGTCATATTTAGAGATTCCGTATACAAAGCGGAGACAAGAATTCTGAACACGTTGAATACTATGCGTTGTATCATGGGTAATACAGGATGAGTAAACCGGGGAACAGTGAGCAAAATGTGATAACACCAGAGAGTTGCATAACATTAACGTTTGAGCAAGGTATTCTAGATCTTTAAATATTTCTTCGCATTGGTGCCAAAGATGACAGTCGAAACTAGTCGCTATTTAAATTCTCAAATTAAATTAACGTATAGGGAAGGTTGTGTGTTTTACTCAATAACGATTCTTCAATTCACGTCGACTCCATTTTGAGTTTTTTGCCGCAGCATGGATACCTCCGTTTCATACGCAATAAAAACCACTAGCTTGAAAATTGCAAGGTCTATAATTTTTGAGTTGCGTAAGATTGATTAACGACTTTAAAATCATTTAGGATTGGTAGTAGCAAAAGACCTTAACTAATAAGCAATTAAACCTGGCGATCAATCGGCCATTGTGTAGGTGAAAACTGATAAATTCAAATAGGAGTTACTCAGAAAGTTATTAGCTTTGGTCTTGATCTGAGCCGGAAAACTGCACATTCCGAGCCCTGCAAGCTGTTCGAAATAATAGAATTGGCGAGGAAACCATTAGCGCAACAGTCTTCACGAGGCCCATAAAAGAGAACTTAAAAGAAACTTAAATTTCGCGGTTAAACCACAGTGCAATCTGTCATTATCACCATGCCCGAATTGCGGCAAGTTCCATTATTTACGTGTGAATATTTACGTGTATCGTACATAATATAAGAGACGAATACTGCTTAAAGAATTCAAGAGAAAATGGTTAATTTTGAATGGCAATTTCGCAATTTGTATATCACTAGAATAGCCTCTTCGATTGAGAAGGTTGATTATTCCAAGCAAATAATAGATACCTACTTAAATATTTTATAGCATCAGCACCGTGGTAGGACTGGATAAATTCCAATTTCTATTGAATTTTTTATGATATTAGAGGAAAATTTGATGTTACCATTATTTAAAATGTGATGATAATAAGCAATAATATAATACTTCAGAGAATCACTAGTGTTTCAATTCGAAAGACAATAATTAATGGTGGCGCAAGTGCGTGGGAAAGGTGTGAGTGTCCTTCCGAACATTAAGCCCCTTTCGCACGTGTTACGTGCTTTATTCTTTATACGATCGTATTTTATTAGATATAAATTGTTGCAGAAAATCAATTCCGTAGGTGACCATTTCATTACTTCCGAGCTTTTAGTGGTTAGCACCAGAGCAAATAGAGAGATATACGCGGCCATAAACCGAGAAACGATACATTATCGAAGGAAAAGTGATTTGGTGTTGTGCAAATATGCATGGGCTAAATTGCTTCGCAATAAATCACCAATAAATCTATTCGCAATGGGATTCTCTTTAGGTACAAACACGCAAAATTCTGCCCTAATTACGGCGAATGTTGTGCATGCATGCGTACGAAAGGAATGATGGGAGTATTTCTCAAATGTAAGTAATACGATAGAGGGATTTGCAACCTAAATTACTAAGGATGTGATTCATCTTGCCCTTAATGTCGTGAATAATGAGGTAGCATAATTTGGAACTGATGTACGAAGTTTAGCGTTGCTGCTTACATTTTCCGCAATTGTTTCATTCGCCGAATTGAAATCGATCGTTTATTAATCAGGAAAGGAAGGTACGAGTATATCCATACAGTATGCTTAGATAATCATTGTACATTAACTTGGTTTACATAAAGATAATGGAGCGCTGTGTTTACTAAACCCCAAAACACTAACACGTTAGCTCGATTTTGTGTAATTGATCTGATTTGGGATTTGCATTTTTATCCTTTATGTATAAGGTCCTTAAACTTGGATCAGTGGATTTTTTCTTTTCTGATATTTCAGTTTCTTCATGGTCGTCGACATCCCACGAGGTTATCTGGTCGAAGAAACGTCCAATTGCTTTTGAGTCATTTCCGAAATTAAGTCAGTCTCATTTGCTTTCCGGACGCTTATGTCCAATTGCATAAAAAATTGACTTGTGCTAAAAATATGGAAATTAAAAGAGACGTTTGGATATCAAAGGTATTGATATTGGGTAAAGCAAGCGTCTATCCACATATACAGTGTGTGCAAATAACTAACCACTATGCACATTAATTTACAGATTTATTCTGTCATACATCCAAGCATGAACCTTGTCTGACACTGCCAAACAAATTCGAATTCGTTCCGTCCTGGTAAGAACGCCTGCGAAGGTAAGTAATGGGTTCAAGCACTTGCACTTGCAACTGGATACCACAAGAAGTATTTTGGATATTTAACTCAGTAGCGTAACACCTGAATGGATTAAATACACGACATTTTGGTACACCTTGTAAAGAGAGCATTTAGGTTTGGACATAAATTTTTGAAATTTTCGCGCAGAAATAAGTAAATTAGAATTTGCTTTCTATAAAAAATGCCCAGGGGATAAAGCCGCTATGGAAACTGTTGATAGAATTGATTAACAACATTTAAACAATTTGTGATTGGTAGTAAGAGAGACACTGACCAATAAAAAAATTAGACATTCTGCTATTTTGGGCGTCCAAATTTTATTCAGTAATTAAGAGGGGGATTGGTTTTCGAAAAATTGGAGGAATTCGGATTTTGGCATTCTTCATTCTTGGTATTAAAAGCGACCGACCATTTGGTTCGCATTTTTATCCTTGGGGTCGCTATTCAAAGTGAATCCATTTTGACGGAGAATCGTAGTTTCCAACAATTATGGAAGTTTCAAAGCTCGTGGAGAAAGTTAGTGTATTATTTGGTGAAATTATACAAAATTATTACGTTTGGATGTTGAAGTAAGAGTTTCACAATTCGTTAAATTCGTGTACTAGTTGCGAGATTTTTGTACGCGGACGTATTAAATTAAATCAAAGAAAAATCCGAGTGCAAGTGGTGCGAGTGAATAAAAAATCAAAACTTAATCCAACGGGCGTATCCTGTACGAGTAAAACAATGCGCGGAAGAAAACACTTATTTAATTTCAAACGAAGAATACGCCTATTTATTATCTCAGTGCGTTCAATTAAGAGAAACAATTTCAAACTCAGCATATTTCGTGAAGGCACATTTTTGCGTTAATTAAAATCCGAAAATCATAGTCCCCCTGGCCAAAAACCAGGAACATTTTGTTATAAACAAAAAATGGCAACGCGTTACATACTAGGTATACTTTTTCTACGACAATTCAACTCATGTATAAAAAATCGCATAAGCCGCAGTGAAATTGTCACTTTGACAGCGGCAAAAGTTACCTGCAACTTTTCCAGCGACAAATGCACTAGTGGTTTTTTCACTTAGTCATTTTCGAACCAATTATCACATTATCCTTTCCCATATGACTAGTTTGACGTCTGTCAATAATTGATTAGTTGGTGAATTTCTTGTTCGTTAAATTGTCCTGCCGAATTACACTCGAGGTTTGTATTTAAACCGAGTAAATTTGGGTTGTGGCAATTCAAATTTGTTTCCTTTTAGCAATTGGACTCGAAAAACTGTCAACCTAAAAATGCTCCACCTGCGGTGTCGCATTTTTATTAGTTGACAGTTTTTCTCGTCTAATTGCTAGGCAACGGATTTTCATTACCTAAACAACCCAAATTTACCCGGTAAAATACAAACCTCTTGTGCAATTATAAGTGAAAATTGTGGAAAAGGATCCTAGCCAAGCCGTGTTTAATAAATGCGTGTTTCTCGAATCGACACCAATCTGTATCGAGTAGTCGTATTTAAAACGAATCTTCGCACACTACATTTTAAAGATGTAAGTAGAAAAATAGATATTATTATTGCGCATACCTAGACTCACATTCGTTATTTGTGAACCAATCCTTCTAAAATTTTATAGCGTAGGACCAAAGGTAGGACTCTTATAAACAAAAATTGCATCCTCCAAATGGGAAATGAATGCAAGTGGAAATGCGCTTTCCGAAAATCGTTTACGATTACTTTTTTAACTTGTTTCAATTACTGGGGTATAATAGTGGTTGATCCAAAAACAATGTCAGGTGTCTACCTAGAATAGGTACAACATGATTGTAGAAGAAGCAAAGGAAAGTAATCCCTTAAGCTCGCTGAATTATTGAAAAGATCCCCAAAAACGAATATTTCCAACTCAATAATAAAGCATTTCTTAATAAATAAAATGTCGAGTAATTAATTAAAAATTCATCAGTTGAAACTTTTTTAAAACCTATTAAAATTTTGTTATGCCTTTCATTTTCATTCTTACATAACAGTGAAACTTAAATAGGGCGAGAAACTGGGGAGTTTATTACTAAATAAGATTTTATCGGAACATGAATATTATATAATCGAAAATGGCGTTACCTGAAAAACTCTTGATCGTCCTTATACCATTTAACGGCGTACAGCTCTTCCGATTCCATATCAAATCGACAGTTTAATTCCATGTCTTGTTTGGTATCGGCAACGACGGGAGCGGACATGTTGGTTAATCTCAGTGAACTGGCTGAAATAGATTAATTGCAGTTAGTTTCTCTCGACAGAATTGCAGAAAAAGCGACGTATTGTGGTTTGTATTAATTAACTAAGTTAGATTATCTTTGACACGGAAAATTTAACTTCCCTTGCGTATTTTCGCGAAACCGTATAACGTTAAATTAATTTCTTTTTCTTTCGGCATTGTCTCCAATTTATCTCCGTGGAAATTTATTAAATGCGCTCAATATAGCTGATTAATTGCACGTGTCGTAATAAAACGCGGACTACTGCGCAAGCAAACGTTGTTTTGGGGAAAACTTTATCACTTAACGGTGTGTTACTTTCGGCACGTGATGAAAAATAAACGACAATTAGTGTCATAATCGCCAACATTTCGAAATTCCCCAAACGAATATCCGAACAAAAAAGCTTCGGAGTGTCAAAGCTCGCTCCGGGAAATAAGCGTTGCACCCGATAGCTCCTCCATTTCGATAGTAGGTACGTAATAAATGGTGCACGCTGTCTGTCACGCGACAGATAATAATTTTATAGTTAAATTGGAAGGCGAGAAAGTTTGAATTGAAGCTTTTACGGCGATATGAGTTGCGCAATTGAATAAAGCACGTTTAGGAAGTCTGTACTGCACAATACGCCCTCGCGGCGCTATTATGTGTACGAGTTCTGCGAAAAACAGCATTAAATGGTCATATACCAGTTAATGATGTAACGAAGCATCCGGAATTTCTCCATTTAGTGTGCCGTTTACAAAGACCACCCTGTATGTAACGTTTGGTTTGGGCTTCGTTACGCAAGAAGACCGCGATATTTTTGTAACCACCGAAGGATGTTGTCCTGGCGAAGATGAGGGGCAATTAATATTCTTTGATTTCAGCGCCGTTAATTATTTATAAGATGTTTTAGATTCCCATAATAAGTAAAATCAAGGATAGAACGAGTTCAAATTGAGTTGTTTACAAGTTTTGCAGTCCCGTCCGTATGCCTCCAGATGCGATAAGAGTGTTAAAGCGATAGCGCCGTTAGAGAAGAAAAAGTCCAAGGGAGCTAGTTACAGATTGGATTGATCAGTACTTAGGTTTGATTACGCTTAATTAGGTAAGCGCTGTTAATTAATGCCATGTTGATGGGCAGTAGTGGGCCTTGTCAGAAACCGTCGAGAGAGGTGTCCACAGAGGCGCTCTAATTTTTCTAGTTGTTTGCAAGTTGTCCCAGATTTTTAAGATAACCACAGGAGCCGCAATTAATTAAAAACCGAATTATTTTCTACACCGCTCGGTACGAGCACCGCCCGGCTTTGGAAATTCCATGTTCCACTTCTACCAAAATAGGTTTCCTTTAAATGGAAAATGCTCATTTTGGGAGGGATCTTTCTGCTTCATACTTTCGAGTTGTAAGTACGCCTTTTGATTTTTCTAATTTGCGAAACCGTATCCTTCCGAATCCACCGCAAGCCTTTTGTTTTACCGTTTTACCGTTTGAGCGACCGTAAGTCAATCCGTTGTCCTGTCCGTTTAACTACCGTTTTGAGTTTACCTTTTTGCACTACCGTAACTTTTGCCACCGTTCCGCTAAACTTCATTATATTCTGTTCTCCTTGCTTTTCCGCTTTTCTTTCCCCTAGACACCGCTAATTGATTTATTGCTTTATTCCCTTTAGGAAATTTACCGTCCGGGCCGTTGGCCATAATTTGTTTTAGATTAACCGGAAGTGACCGCCGCCATTTTGTGGTGAACTCTTACCGATCCCTGGTAGATTCCGTTCTCCACTAGAGGATACCCGGAGGCTTTCCACCCCGTCCGACAAGACCGCCCCTTTCCCAAGACTTAGGGGGTGCAGATAAGTCTTGGTGGCGCCCGAGTGACCGACCGACCGTCTACGGTGTAATAATTGAATTGTACAATTATATTATTGTTCGACAATTAAATGAACTTGAAATAATTGTGCTTTCCCTCATTTAGAATACCGTTCGTGCACGAGCTAAGGGGGAAGTTCGTCGCAATGAATGTAAATGTTTTCAGAGTGCAACATGGAAAACTAGACAATTGCCAGCATTTCATAGAAATGTCTACATTTCTTGTTTGAGCGTGTAATGGTACTTACTACATATTTCGAACGTTGAATTTGGGATTGGGAGAATAATGGATACACAATTTGTCTTCCGCAATTTAGCAAATCAGAAGCGCAAAAATAAAACCCGAAAATTCTATGAATACATGGTGAAACATATACATATGTAAAAATACAAACCATGCGGTACATCATAGGGAGTCAAGATTAATTTTTTTTTAATGATGCAATGGTTACCTTGGATTTTATGAAGTTCTCGTACAACATGGAAAAGCATTTGCAAACAAATTTTTTAAAAGAAGAGTGTTATGTTTATTTTTAACCTCAAGTCTGTGACGCATCCTTTGAATAGGAATTTTGGAAAGATTTTGGACAATTAATTGTATAGATCCACTCGTTTGGATAAAATAACCACAGGCTGTTTCTAAATTGAATTTCTTTTCTACAGGCTTTCTTTACAGAAAATTTTGGCTAGCAATGCAGTAATAATAACCCTTTTTAATACTTAATCACCACTTGTATGGACAATGTGGGCAGAAAAGAAGAATGGAATCTGTCACAAACATGGCTGAACCTATTCGCAAATAACTGGAAAAAGAATGCGAACTGGTGGTGTCACCGAACGATCCGATTAAGCCGGCCACCCTCTCAACCAATTGCCGAAATATCCCCTAGACCTGCACCGCTACCCTTCGCCCTACCGACTTTTACCAGTTCTGCGCCCCCGCTATTATCTCTGCAGAACACCGCCAGATCTTGCTTGGTTTTTACCCGTCTAGGTCAGAGTAACAAATCGAAGAAAGCACGTAATTTAAGGAGGGTAGGTATAAAGGTGAGTTTACTGAGGAACTGTGATTACACGGGAAAAGGAGCCGGTCGACGTGATACAGGTAAACGTTCTTTGCTTTAAATAAAGTTCCGAAAGAGCCAGTAATTTGTCATTTTCCTGACATGTAAATAACTATTAACTGCAATGTAGAGAGTAAAAATTATTCACTTGTGGTTTATTCTTTTTGGGGGTCCATACATACGCTGGTGTTTGATAAATAAGTTCTCTTTGGCCTATTTAAAGCCGAAATGTTTAAATAATACTCAAAATACTAACATAGATACACGTACTGGTTAAACCCTAACCACGTAAATTTCCACGCCATCTGTTAGTCGCAGTAAAGTTCGAAGATAGTTATTACAAACTTCGGCATTCAAATCAATCCCTTTCACTTAAATTATAGTAAATAACCCAATCATCAGCTGTAAACAATATGAAAGAGAGTAAAGAATGGAAGTCGATACAGTGACTGATAAAACCTGAATGCAAATGACAGAAACTCGGAGAAAAAAAGCGAACCTCATTGCTATTTATCTCGTTAAGAATTTTATGGAAAGTTTCTTTTCTTCCATAATTTATGTATTTCCAAAGGGGTCGGGACTTGTAAATTTTTGATAACAACCATGAATTTAAATCCCTGTCGCTGCTTATTATTTCGAAATAAATAAAAAAAATGCATAACTCTCTAAATGTTTTCCTTTCCAAGGGAAGGAAAAAATAATAACATACCAAGTTTTTGAGATATATTTCCCTAGTTTACTTTTATAAGTCTTTATCAAAGCAGTTGATTTTAGGCCCTCCGTATCCATGTTTCTCTCTTATTTCATTTTTATTTTACGTATACTTAGATTTATAACATTTTTAACATAGTTTCGTAGATCTCTGAATATATTATAGTAACGACATCATTTTATGAGAACAACCGCCGTGCCGCGATATATAGAATGAAAATAATATCTCCAGTTACCTTCATAAAAAGAAACTTTAAATCTTTTTTATATGGACTTTATAAGCCTTCGTCAATCATCTGTATGTGCATTCATTCAAGTCATGAGTCTAACGTACTTTGCAGTTGATCTGTTGTTCTTCGACCTGCTGTGAAAAAAAACTTACTTTTTTTTTGTAGCCGCACTCAGAAATACATGACCCCACTGTTATTACTTCAGTCGTAAACTAGAGCACCTATCCAGATGGTAGGTTGGCCAATTTTAAGGGATTGTCATAAAATGCAAGAGTAAATATACAGAAATGTGTTGCATTTTCCGAGATGGCGCGCAATTGCTTCACAATTACAGTCCGAAACAATTTCGTGCCAATTACCTACGTTTCTAAAGACTAATTTGATGTAAGCTTCCATAAAACGTAAAAAGCGAGTGGTAAATAAATTACATTGAAGAACAACCCCAAATCTAATTATCTACGTGTCAAATTAGCCAAGCTTCCAATACATTTGCAGCCGACAATTAGGTATATGTCACGGTACACATCGAACCCTTTTTTTAATTATTTAATACACAAAAAAGGTTTTGTTGGGGAAACCTAATGTCAATAAAATTCGCATTGGAAGTTTACAGTTTTTGTCGTCAATCGAATTTTTCGTATTTAAAAACGCTTTCATTAAAATAAAATAAAAAATCCCATTTTTCTGCCATCTCAAATCCGCTTGAGTGATTAATGTAATGCAAAATGTAAAGGTTCTTTAGAATTTAATTTCGCCATACAGTCTCTTGTAGCAAATTGCTCGACATATAATCGCTAAAATAGCTTAGAAAAACGGCATTCAAATCGTTCGTATACCTCTACCGGTCCACGATAGGGGAAATGCTAATGATTTTGATTACTTTCATTAGTTCGCTCACTTAACAAAACTGCCTGAGATAAATGAATACGAAACGCAAGGCATTGAAAACAGAATTGAAATAAATATTCGGGTAAACGGTTCCCTTTAAATGTAGGTGCTTGAGATGGAAGCAAATGAGAGATTAGAATACAAAAGCCGAATTTCGTTAGCATGAAAGAAGGGGCTCTGATATTCTTAAAAATTAATACGGCTTAGGAGTATACTCGTAGTTGACAGTTATTCGGTGACGTGGGCCGCGTATAGGTCCCAAAGTAAGTTTGGATATTGATATTTAACGTGATACAACTGGTGACGACTTTAATTTGATGGCAATTATGAATTGAGCGAAAAGAAATTCAAACACTTCGTTACTGAAATACAACTTAAAAAAATTCCTCAGGATATCATGAATTTCATTGGAATAGAAAGCTGAAATTCTACCTCCCATACTATGGTTTTTGGTCCTTACTGAAAGCAGTTTATAATACTCGTATGTTGACAATATTCGCCCCCGAATTCTTTTTCCGTTTGGAATATTTGTCCCCAGAAATTCACTCGTGATATGTTCCATCCTCCACAGAGGGACAATGTCCATACATTTTCCATCGTGTTCTTGTCTGTTTGTGATTCCGAAAATGCTACAACTGTACTGTACTCATTTCTTTAAATCTTTTCTTTTGATTTCTTCGCTTCCTAATGGGCTTTTAACTTTCTTACAATTTTATTTTCCTTTTCGCAATCTAAATGTCCCTTACTGATTTCATTCCTTTTATTTTCTAAGTTTTTTTATAATTCCATTATTTAAAGAGACGTTCGACATGTTCCACTTTCAGGGCTTTTCAAAAATCTATTTTCTTTGCCCGCTTACTTTTTATGTTCCTTATTTATTGACAATACTGATCTTTTTTTGTCTCGTTTCCGTTCCTGATAATTTGGTAATTTTGTCATTGTGGTAGTGAGGTGTAGAAATATTTTAGCCGCGTTAATGCAAGTTCTTGGAATTTTTACCCTCTTAAAAATCGCTTTGCTTGTAGACAAGCGTGTCGTCTTTTCTAAGCCTTCCGTTACTTTTTAGGATTCGAACGTTGAATCGCCACCGAATCATTTTAAGCACGCAATATACTTATATATTGTCTCTACGTTTAAGGCCCACACCATCTTGTAAGTAGCTTTCTCGTACTAGTTTACGTTGTAATTTGGGTCTTTTTTTTAGTTTTTATTTACGTCTCCAGGTTAAAACCTGTAATGCTACGAAATCTTCTAGTCTTCGTACGTCTTATCTTCAGTCTTCAGTCTTCCATCGATACCCCTCAAATGTCAAGATCCCTTCTACCCCACGTCCTTATCCTTATTTTCCCCGAATTTAGCCCGCTGTTTCTGCCAACATCACTGGATCCGCCCCGCCGAACAATCGCTGAACAACTCAAAGAGCCAGGAACTGCTAAGCAACTTCCAATTTACCTCATTTTTTTTATTGTATTATTGCTTAGAAAAACCGTTAAGATTTATTAATAAAAAAAACATTCCATTAAGTCAGTAGCATCTTACATCATTAATTATATTCGAGTCAAGATTAATTTGCGTTTTTTCTCCCATACTTTGCTCCCACTACCTATGCCCAGCATTCAAGTTTTATCTGTAGGAAGTACAACTGCCATTTTCCCTTCCCGCTAGCATATGCTTCCTGGTATTGTCTAATTTCTCGCAAGCAGGCGCTCCAGTTAGATAATGATCTGATTTTTGTTGAGAATACTACTTCGATACCTTTTTCCGTATCTACAGGGTGTTACATATGAGTATGTAAAAAAAAATGGGCCGTAGAGGGGATCAAACCAAGATTTTTTTCCAAATAAACCGAGGGTCCAAAGTGTTTCATTTGGGGGCCACCCCCAAAAAGTGATGAAATTTGCATTTCTTCTTTAATTTTTTTCCAGCAACCATAAGATTAAATGACCATAAAAAATTCGATATGTCGATCATGGTATTGAAGTACAGTTCCATTACAATCAAGAAGCATTATTCCAAGTATCATAATATCGACTTAAATCGTTATTTTTTTGTTGTTTACGACAACGTGAATTCTATCTATGGTGTATTGTATGTGAATAAAAATCGTATTTTAAACGTGGATATAAAATTCGTCTACAGAAAAACGTATACCATACGAACAATACCGAATTTATCTTATTAAAGCACTTTAAAATCGTTTTTTTAAACGTAAGTAGTGTGTTTGCTAGGTTAGTTTGAAAAGTGATTTTAAAAAACTGCTCGAAAATTTTGTTCCTTAACTCATCAAGCATGTACACAACGAATTTACCTCCATTTTCGTCGTACGGCCAAGGATTGCAGTGAAATTTTTTTTTTAATTTTCAAAAAATATTCATATTCGTGATTTTCATGTTCAAAAACCCAGATTCCAAATTTCGTCGAAATCAGAATTTTTTCGTACCCCCATTTAAGGGGCTCTTTCATATAGTAGGAATTTTGTAACAAATTTGCAAAATCGAAAAGGGCATATCCAAAAACCTATTCAAAGGCATGCCACCAGTCTTGCTAACTCGTATGGTTGCTGAGAACAAAATTAAAGAAGAAACGCAATTTTCACTACATTTTTGGGGGAGGGTCCCAAACGAAACACGTTGAACCCTGTAATGGGTAAATAGAAAACGCAATGACAGGTTTGGCGTTAAGGATGTCAATCAGATACGGCAATTACAATTGGAAGCAAATGGTTGTGTGTGTTACAGATTTCGAAAATTCGGCCAATAAAAAATTTAAACTATCAGACTTTAGGGTTTGACGCGTGTTCGGGCAAGGTGCAAGTAAACCAAGAAAAAAGTTACATATTAAGGGTAGGAAGGGAAGCAAGGAAATAGAATATAAACGTCAAGAAGCAATGTTTGAAGAAGTAAAAAATCTGGGTGGTAGAATTTCTAATCATTGTGACAAAGGAAAATAGATAGCCTGGGGATTATTAAAGGAAAATAAATGCGCTAAGGCGTAGTATTATAAGTCGTGGAAGCCAAACCCAGATCTTGTAAGATGTTAAATTTTCGAAGGCTACTCAGAGGAATAGTTAACTGAATATATGAAAACTTTAACTCTCGGTTTATATTATTTAAAACCCAACATTAAGTCAAAAAATAGTTACCGCAATTTCCAGTAAAGCCAAGAGGAAGGGCTTTGTTGTTTTGGAACCAGACACAATCTGCTTCTTTCCGTTACTCCCGATCCTGCAAGAAAACGCGTAACGCGAGTCTATCTCGAATTTGATCTAGAACAGACACTAAAGGTTGCGTCACTGACATGGAATCGCTACTGTAACTTAAAACTAAAATTCATTATGGAGTTAATTAAGCAAAGTGTGATTCGTCTAATGATGTGGGTGCACACATAAACGGGAATGAATTAACGTTAAGATAAGCTCGTCACACAAGTAATAACGAAACCCTCTCCCTTTCGCTATCTTTTCTTTGTAAAAAAGAAACGTGTTCATTGTGTTAACTAATTTGAGAGTTTTTTTAACACGCCTTTTGGATATAATTAAGTAAATTTTATCCCATCTTTCATGAAAAGCCCTCGTTAAACTGCTGTCATATCCTTTAAGTTAAATTGTACCGCTCATTATTTACAACAGCTACCTAAAATTAAACTTGTCGAAAGGGAAAAATATGTCAATTTTCTAAATTATGAAAAAACAATTATTTTAGTGCTGTTAGGCACGTCAACAAACCTACGTTATGTATGATAAATTGTTTGAGGTTACAGCACGCACATTTGATATTCTTAACATTTTTTTTTAGTTTCCGATCGTGTTTTTGCGGAATAAAAATCTCTGACATTACAAATAGTTTTCGTTTTAGGGAGACATCAAGTCACTATCAATCCGGCTGAGAAATGTGCGCGAAGAAAAATTGGGGAAATCAATAAGATGAAGGTTTATTGTCCAAACGAATTGTTGATAAAGGAAAACCTTTAGATTAATTTATTGTTTTCCTTTAAATGAATGTCCCACTTGAGCAGAGAGAAAAAGTTAGGAATAATTGAGTAATTTATCGTCTTCTTTCTGAACCCATGGCTACCTCCTTAATGTCTCAGTTACAGTAAAGTTGATAACAGTCGGGTAATTTGTATGCGCTGAAACGTGGTTAACGGAATTCTCAGGGACTAATTAGTGCTTTCATTTTAATTTTCGATGAAGATGTTTTTAAAACAAACAAAAACAAGGTGGTGAATGAAAGCATCAACTGAATAATGAATACGTAAAGTCAACTGTACTTAGATGCTACAAGCAGTGTAAAATAATATTATTTTAATCTAAAGTCTACGTATTGCACCTTTACGGGAACCAATTAATAAAAATTTTCAGAATCTTATTTTATTGGAAAGCCTCCACCAGCCAGATACAGCCAAAAATGTTCCTGTTTCGGATTCGAGTTCAGGCAGGGAAATTTCGTATGTATAGCGAGGTGAAACTGTCGCGCACTCAAAAATAAAAGCAAAGGTAGAATTAGAAAAAAATTTTCGTCAACACCGCGTATTTTTCATTTGTGGCCCAAATTTCAGCTTTTTGGAGGATAATTTTACAACATTAAACCATTTCACCCGCGTGGGCTTTTGTTTTGCGATAAACTGGCAGTTACTTGGGATTGGAAAAATTGCATCATGTCATCTGGAAATGATATTTGATGCGTGATTTACTGTATCATTAATTTCTGGAGGCCGCAATAAACGCGTTGATAAAATGAAAGCCAAATTCATCTACGTCGCTATGGTAAGTGCGGCTCCACTCGTCGCAAGCCCTGAGATTATTTGGTTATTTAACGCAATTATTAAAAAAATTGTAAGCACGGTTGTGGGCACTTTCGCTGAATCAGTTTTCAATATATTCATTTTGTTCTTTTTGCATTCTGAGCGAAGAAAAAAATTGACAGTTGACCGAAGCTCCGAGAAAAAATGAGTGTAAAATCATTACTTATGTAACAATTTCGATCACAACAAATTTATGTCGTTGAGTTTGCGTTATTTCTTACTTAGACTTACGAAAATGTGCTTTGGTGGCCCACACCTTGCTACGTTAATATATTGTTTAAAATAAAAATGTTACGGTTTATATCTTTGAAGCTTGGTGTAAATAATGTAGTATTTACTTGTATTCGTAATTTATGTTTCAAACAAACTTTGTATCAAATGAAAATGTATTTGATGTTTGAAAAGAGTTACTAATTAGAGGTTTTTTGGTTAGGAGGTTTTGTGTTATTAAGTTGTCTCCATTAATTGAACAGAAAGGGAAAATCAGATTATTTATAAGGTCAGCATTAGTCAAGAGTGTGTTAATGAGAGGTAGAGGTACTAAATCTTGACGAGAATGCTGTATGAAGAAGTAGAGGGATGGGTAAATGAGGTTGTTAGATGCAATTTGAGCACCAGCAATAAAATTACTTTTTTTCACTACTAGCATCTGAGGACATGATTATTAACCTTTTCTCCACTTGTAAAGTAGGCTTTCTCGGCAGTTGTTCAAAGTGGTCAATAATGTGGACATTATTAACTAGTAGTCAATAATGAGAACTGTCACGCTGTCACTTTTAGAAAACATAACCCGAAATTTCGCTCAATAAACGTGTAGACAAGTTCTCTAAAATGAATAATTACCACCATCCGCCATTTCCAGAGAAATTACATACCTAAAATTATCACATTTTACAAAAATTCGAACGAAATTACTCTTTGAAAATATCTCAATGACAGAACAAAATACGGCCTGTTTGACTTGTACTTCCACGTACTTGATTCACATGTTAAATTAATAAACACAAAATTCTGTCCAACCGTTCACTTTCTTATCAATATAATATGTTAATTTAGAGGACTTCAAGTGCTAGTAGTGAAAAAAATAGTATATATACCACGGTAGAGAAGTCTATTATTGCCTTCGCACCTTACACCCCTCGGCGCAAGCGCCACGATATGTAATCTTGGTGCTCAGGCAATAATGCTGTACTTCTCTACCTTGATATATAATGTACTATTAGTTAAGCAAGGTAGAAAAGGATCGGGGTTTCCCTCTGCGGCTAGTCAACAAAGCATAAATAAATAAGTAAACTGGATAAACACCGCTTAGTCTTATAGAAAATTTAAGAGAGAAAATACTGAGGAGGAACAAGGTAAAACTAAGGGATCCTTGTTCTATTCCTAAAAAAGCTAAAAGGGCATAAAGAAATTGAATGGATTGAACATAAACAATAATTTTCAAGATTGCCGGCCAGCTGAAACCATCTATAAGTACGTTGAACACCTTCAGGTACTTAGGCCACCGGTACTCCGCGTCAGAGACCTTGAAACCTAACTTGTTCCAGTTGTCATCGTGGATTAGCAACTTAGAGAGAGCACCGCTGAATCCCCATCAAAGGTACGTGATTCTGTTCCGTGGAAGCCTAGGAATCCCCGAGCTTAGGCGCCTCATAGTTGGTTCAAAAATCATAAGCGCTTCAACGATCCTCTGACGACTGCTATTTTGGTTCCGCAAAATACGTTATGGGGAAGACCGAACACCTGGCGACGACGAAGTAGTGAGGAAGATGGTGTGACACTCTAGTAGGACAAATGGATGGGTGGTCGAGGTGGGACCACGTGTTTACCACCCCGACAGGCATCTATACAAACTCCATCCAGCCATCCACCTTCCAGGCAAGGACCTCGTCATCGCCGACGTCCAATTGTGCTGGAAGGGCTCGGACCGCTCCTTGGCGGAGTCGTGGGGGGGCCAAGAGAGTAGTATACGGATTAGGGAAGCTGCCGGAAGAGGATGGCCGGGCAAACGACTCCGTTTTCTACCGCTCATTCTGTGAGCGAGTGGCATATGGCCGCGATGCAATGACCATGCGGTAACATCTCTTTGCGAGCCAGTTGTGTGTAGTCCTGTTTCAGGTGGGGCGGCACCATCCATCGGATCTCCTTGGCGGCCATTTGGAGGCGCAAACCGGAGCATCTACCATTATAGCATAATCGCCGCCCCTAGCATAAATACGGAATAGCAGTTCAACCAGTTTATTTATATTTATACCATACGAGTACAGGTAAACAAATTGGCAACAGTACAACAAATTAACGGTATGCAACCAATATTACAGTAATATGCAAAAATCTTTTCTTCCTATAGTTAATAATTCAATAAGATTAAGTGGTTCTAACCCGGCGTGCGATTAAAGAACCAAGCTAATCGAGTTACCTGTTTTCTATTTTATTGTGTATTACAAAAAGTAAAACAAAAACATGAATAAATCGCAATAATACATTAATATATCGAACACGTTTCAACAGAAAAGCTGTCACCATCATCAAACAACTTCAGTTAACATTATACTTCCTTTACTATAGTCCATAGTACTATAGTAGATACTATAGTACTATAGTTTGTCACTAGCTTGAGCAACCAATTTGTTTTCACGTTTCGATTTCCATAACGTTGAGAATACAGTAATATTAGTAAAGGTAAATCCGTTCGCGTAAAACAAAGTCACATTATTACCTTCTTTTTCATCTCGTGCATTGTCTGATGAGCTCAGACAGAATGTCGTCCATTTCACACGACTCCCTCTCTTAAAAAAACTATTTCCATATTTCAACTTTAAGCAGTTCTAAGTTGAGATATGACAAATCACGTGTCGTTAACTCTGCCCAGTTGCGCGACTTTTCAAACATCCATTTCATGTATCTCGGTGAATTATACTGTATTCTTTCAACTAATCCGCCTGGTTGCCTTTTTAAGTGACTGTTACATAGCCATACGTTGAGATTGTCGAAATTTAGACGATCGTATTTTAAAAGGAAGTGTTTGTGTGAAAAGGGAGCGTTTAGAATGAGGCTTCTGAGACAAAGTCCTTTGTAAGATTATAATCATGTTGGTGATTTAGGATCCCCATTATCGTAACTACAGTTTGCACTTATTCCTTTATCCTGTGTTTGCAATGGAAACGCTTTAAGGACCGTTACATCACTGAATAATCTTTAAATTTTTAGGGGTTTAGTGTCCAAATCAGATTACAATATTGTATATTCTCCAAAACAAAATTAAATCAAATGACGCCCCTAAGACCAATTGCATAATCCATACATATATACACTTATCGTACTATTTTATTAATAATAATTAAATTGCGCAGATTCTTGCAAACATTAATGGTTACTGGTTACAATGCAATGACATGCTAGTTTGGTCGAAAAGCGAAAGCAATTAATAAATTTTTATTTATGTCTATAAATCGTTAATGTTGATTGACGGAAAAACGGAATGGCGCAGTTTTATTTTCATTGAAAATCAGTTCTACCGTTGATTCAAGGAATCGGTTCTACAGAATAGCGTATCAGAACAACTGCTACCGTGCCGCTTTCGCCCAGTGGAACCTTCAAAATATTTTTCGTAATTGTGACGTTATAATTAGTTAAGGTGAGGCAATTACGCCCCAAGATAAAATTGCCCAAACAAGAGTGACATTGAAATTATTCGAAATCGATTGTTGGTCAGTAGGTACAATTTTGAACCCATTTTCTTCCCACAAAAGAACTAGTGTAGAAATACAGTTAATAAAAACATTTTACAGTCGGAATCATTCTTACCGTCGAATTTTTTTTAAGAATGTATCAAAGAAATCATCTGATACCTTCCCCAATGTGTTAAAACAACCCCATTAGCTGCAAAAAACTTCAGGTTTCCACATCCATCGCTCACATAAGGTTAGTTATGCGATTGTTTTGTAAACCTAAATCGGCAGCTTTAAAATTATTTGGATAAAAGAAATTTTTACTTATCATTATTACTATTAAACTGCAAAAATCGTATATTACACAATTTACTCCCATCCAAAATTTTGACCACCCTGATATTCTTCATCGCGAACATCAGACATGATGCAGCACTGGTCCCTCGTCTGTAATGCAAGAATCTTACTGGTAACTGTGATCATTGGGGTACAATTTTTCAGGATAGTATAGGTATACTAAATATAAACCGTGCATTGTATTAAATTAACTAGAGGTCACAAAACAGACTGATGTGGCGATATCGCTTTTTAGGAAAGTATCGAATGTGTAATGACTGTCATATACATTGAAAGAGTTTATCAGGACTGAAAGACCGCAGAAAATATCAGTTATTCAGGCGAGCTTATTCCATATGAAAGTCTTTCAGCATATTAATCCAAACTATAACATGCAAATTAGAGCTTTTAGAATGGTTGCAAATTGAAGCGTTGAGAATATAACAAACAAAAATACCCACTCACGCTACACTTACATTCAAAGCTATGAATAAGAAATACTAAACCAATCGATTCCTAGGAAAGCATCTTGTGATCATGGAATTGACAAATTTATTAAACCCTCCGCAGTTAATTAATAAATTTCGATACAATGGCAGCATATCAATTATTATGAAGTTTAATGTCAGCGGGATATTGGTAACAAAAAGGAAATCAATATGTACGTTTCATATAAATCTGATGTATATAGGCCACGTTTATTCAGTTGAACTTCTAACATTGTTAGCATGTTATCCATTGTTCTGTTTAGTTTAATTGTTTTTGGTTCGGCGAAATTCTCTTGTACGGGGATTTTATTGCTCTGAGTGTTCCATCAAATATTGGATACTAATATAATAATATTAAATTAGCCACCCAAAACGGATATATTTCGAACTTAACTGATTTAATTATCGATTGGCTAAAAACCTCACATCCTGTATTATGCCTGCCAGAAGAAAATGCCGGTCACAGAACACTTGATACCGGTCTACAATCGTCTGGTTAAATAAGAAAACATACATAATTAGGTGACCAGCATTCTCTCTTGGCGAGCATAATGTGTATGTATCTCTGGATATCTGTCGGAAATTTTGTTGTACTTTTGTGATAGCAGTTTTTTATAGTTAAAGGCCGTAGAAACCTCCAATGGAGTTACAAAGAGGTACTCACTTCCAGCGTCCTTATCGCAGCGTTTGATGTTTACTAGTGTTAAGGCATTGGGACTTCCCATTGGAACGATTTGTGACATGCACACTATTTTCTACAAATAATTCCAAATTTTATTGGCTTGATTCTGTGCTTGAAATGACCATATCCTTGAAAAAGGTGCACTTAATGCAGAAATTTTCTACCTACTCTTGCAGACATGTCCTCATTTAAATTGCATATCTGTTAAACTAGGATGATAACGGAGCTAACAATTAGAAGGAAGCATTTCAAAGTGGGTGCAGTCAAGATTATTACCTCCATCAATATAAACTACATTATTAAAGCATCGTAAAACGAACATTTCCATGACAGCAGGAAACTGACTTCGAGAACGAATTAAGGCCAGTAATCGATAGCAATAGATAATGAAAGCATTGTAATGGAATGTCGAGCCAATTTTGTGTAGTAAGTTTTCGTCTTTTGCTTACAAATGATAAAACGTTACGATGCTCATAAGTTGTATACGAGCCCTATCATTACACACTAATGGCAAAACATCTAGATGAAGTAACATTAAGGAAGCCAATAGTTTCCAAAATAGATGCAATAATTAAAGTTCTCCGCTCCTAAGACGAAAACAAAGCACATTTCGAAAAAAACTCCGTTAAGACCTTATGAGTAGGTGTACAAAGTCGTACGTCACGTTTGCTTTGGAAAGTACTTCCACGCCTCGTTAATTGATTGAATTTTACTTCTCCCAAATAAAGAAAATCTTCCATTGTCCGCCAGTACGCCCTGAATTTAATTAAGTAATGAAAATAAATCATTTGCATAAAAACAATTCGTATTTTTTTGGTTAGAAAAAACCCCAAGGCGAAATCTCATCCGCATTACAGTTGCGGCATTGATTGAAAATAAAATTAATGAAATAGGTGGTACAATGAAAAATATATTTTTCCGTAACTCACTTCATTACCTTAAAATGGGGAAACGTAAACAAAGGCATCGCAACAGTGTAGTTTTCCGGTAATAATTCCAGTCGGCGTTACGCGAAAAAGGAATGCATCAGTTATAATTTATTTTTCATTTATCGACGTTTGCTACCCATTTTGCAATTTCCGTATTATTAGTAATTGATATTGTGAGAGTTCAATGGATTTGTCTTCATGTACTTTAATTTCCCGTTGTATCTCGGAAGCGATGTATTACCATGTAACTATAAATATACATTTTGTATACCATTTTCGATATTGGAAATACATTGCTAGCTATAAATGTACGTAATTACGCTTCCTCGCCAACTGTCATTTGTATGCTGTACTTGCCAATTTTCTCATGCGAATTAATAATTTCGATTTCGTGTCTATGGTCACGTGAAAATATTTTCTGACGTGTCAGGTCCGTGAAGCAAGTTCACCATCCAAAATTGTGATAATTTTGTGCCAATTTTTGCCGTATAAACTAATTGCACCTTCAAGCCGCAGTAGAGACACTTGAAATCTTATATTCTAACATTGCTTACAACACGATAATTCCCGTTTCGATCCCCGCCAACAAACTACCTTTGGCGTTTTTCCTCCACTTGGTTGACTTCGTATTCTCTGCGGTCGAGGATATAACGGTAGCCCATTTGGATCCAGATTTTCTGTGGCAAAGTTAGGCGTTCAAAGATATTGTGTTGGAATTGCAAAAATAAACAAGCAAGCATTCGATGGAATGGACCCCGTCTGTCGGAGACGAGATATCCAGAATTGTATGAAAAGTTAATTTCTAACGAACAACAGTATAATATTATTATATTATTTATAATATACAATACTTATACTGTGCTCTCTAAAATTATTCCCACTCTCTTCCGAACCAGATAAAGAAATCACGAAACCCTACCGTAGCATGTTTGGATAATTATTGTTGAACTTGGGAAAGTGGCGCTGTGGTCATTATTAATTAAAAAAATTCAAATGGCAAAAGGGATAAATTGATTTCCTATTCAACGGCATTATCCCTCTTGCTCCGGTGTTCTGAAGAATCACGTACCTACTCCTCGGAGTGGGATAACGCAGTTACCCAAGCTTAAATTTTTCTGCTATCAACTGAACCCGATTTATTTCTTTTTTGTTTACATTTTAACCAGCGACAAAAAGCGAGTTCATGATTTTGGACTGTCCGTCCGTCCATCTGTGTAACTGTGTGAGGGTGTGTATGTATGTGTATGGGAGGAGGGTCTCGAGACTGCAAACGCAGGTACACGCTGACGTAATGGGTTTTGGCTCATCTGTGAAGGAGTGGGAGAGTTTTATACCAGACGGAACTGTTATAAAATCTTTTGAGGAGACCGGTAGACAATAAAAGTACGGATTTATATTTGCACAGAATAATAATAAAACAATAATAAAAGATGGGTATTTGCGGATACAGACGAAATACTTTCATTTTGAATAGGAAGGTTATTTTCAAAAAGTTGATAGTTTTCAAGTTGTAAGCTCAAAACTGCCAAAAAATATCTTTTTCAATTTCTTTTGTATTTTTTTCAATGTTGCGTCATGAAATTTTGTTGGCAAACCTCAGATTCGGATTCAGCACCCCAAAAAACATATAGAATCAAAGAAATCAAAACTACCCCACAACTTTCCCGCTAGCTGCCCGTTTGAGCACAAATGTCCTGTATTATCTGTAACGAGTGATTTTATTTTGGTCAGAATTTTGTTTTAAAAAATTGATGTTTTTGTCATGAAACAATAAGCTCCTTTTTGAGAATCAAAAATGTGCCATAAACATTAGCCGAAAGTTAGACTGTAAAAACGTCTAGTTTAGTAAACAAATTTTTCCTTTTCTGTGAATAACAATAGTATCCACACTCACTTATACAACCCGTAAGTTCCCGGTTTTTACATGGTTAATGCCCGTTTGCACCGAAAAATATTTGCGGAGCTTAGCTTAAGCGTAGCTTAAAATCCACGGCAACCATTGTCTCAACCATCGTTGCCATGGATTTTAAGCTACGCTTAAGCTAAGTTCCACTTAAATTTGTCGGTGCAAACGGCCATTAATCCATGAACGTAAGGATTAACTGTTCTATGAGCTTGACCCTAGAACTTTTGATTTTGCTGAAGGATTTTTTACCGTTATAAAGTTTCCATGTGCAGCTTCGGGATTCCTTTGCTGAGACTGTTTAAGGATACTTAGGAAACTTTAGGACATTCTTCAAATTTGCTTGCAGTTTAGTAAGGATTTTTCCCAAAATATTTATTGATTCATGACAGATTATCCAGATAGTCTACAGGAAGTTGTCGGAAATTTCACAGGTCAGTGTGTCAGAGACCACTAAGGAATTCTTCACATATATTTTTGAGATTTTTAAATTCTGTTCAAATTTCTAAGGTAATTTCTGAAAGATTTTTTGAAATTCTGAAAAGACAATCTAGAGTAATTACAAACAATACTATTAGAAATATATCTCCTTTTCTAGAAGTTTTTTAGCGAAAATTGTGAGTTATTGTCACTTATAATTGCACAAGAGGTTTGTATTTTACCGAGTAAATTTGGGTTGTATAGGTAATGAAAATCTGTTGCCTAGCAATTAGACGAGAAAAACTGTCAACTAATAAAAATGCGACACCGCAAGGTTTTTTAGGTTGACAGTTTTTCGAGTCCAATTGCTAAAAGGAAACAGATTTGAATTGCCACAACCCAAATTTATTCGGTTTAAATACAAACCTCGAGTGTAATTCGGCAGGACAATTTAACGAACAAGAAATTCACCAAACTAATCAATTATTGACAGACGTCAAACTAGTCATATGGGTAAGGATAATGCGATTATTGGTTCGAAAATGAATAAGTGAAAAAACCACTAGTGCAGTTGTCGCTGGAAAAGTTGCAGGTAACTTTTGCCGCTGTCAAAGTGACAATTACACTGCGGCTTATGTGATTTTTTATACATGAGTTGAATTGTCCTTAAAATGGTATAATAGAATAGTATGGAAGGGGAAGGAACACAGCACCTTCATACCTTCAGAAATTATAAAGATCTTATAAGGATTTCGAGAGGATTTCTGAAATTTCTGAGATCCTACTGAATCTCTAAGAGGGCAAGAAACCCGAATACATATCGGGCAAACTTTCTATTTTTCAGAAAGTTTGTCCGATAGGATTCTCGCACGATTAGGAGGTTCTGCGCGAGAACACCACCCTGTTGAAACCTGAAGACAATTTCCAACAATTCTTTAATTGCGCAACTGTTCCCTAATTTGACCATTCTCGAGAATTCACGAATAATCAGATCACATTCCTTCGAAAGCACATCCACATCCGCTTTTATTCCTTATGGTGGCGACCCAAGGCCTCTCTAGATTTCTAGAACATTCGCTACATTATTTAAGTTTCGGAAATATGAACCAGTTCAGTGTGTTTTTTCTGTTACACAAGGTAATAAATATAGATCTACAGCTCTGCATACGCAACAGAGATGTCAATCAAATTCAATTAAATGTTAAAGTAAACAACACAACACATAAATTAGCGCGGGTATTCCGACTGCAGACGGAAATTCGACTACAGGGTGGTTAGCATTCCCACGACAAAGGCTAAACTTTCTGTGGCACTCGCAATAATATTATTGTGCGGAAGCTGCCCTATACTCAATTTGTAGAAAAAGGGTTGCATCATCTTCAACAATAAGCAGACAATTTGCTAATGGAAAAGGGACGCAAGACAAATAAAAGGATTAATCGATCGCATGAAACGGTGGTATAGTTTAATAGTAAGAAAATGTTTGCAGTATTGAGTTAGCACACCAGCAAATTTCCTTGGTGATTGTGGTAAACGTACTGCTAGGCAATTAATAACTCCCTTTAGTCGTACAATTTCCGACTACAAATAACTAGTTACCAATCGATCGTATTAATTATTCGAAACCCAACCCAGAATTTGCACATAATAACTTATAAACGTGTCGTATTCCGCCTCAACGTTGGACTTATTAATTTTATTACTCTCGGTTGCCATTGTTGAGTGCGGTTTTGGTATACGTATACCTTTTCACCGCGAATTTCTACATTTCGTAGTCAGAATCCGACTGGGGGTGCATGAAATTAATGAGGCTTGCAGTGTTTTGCATTTTCAGCCACATTACCGTTCGTTGAGCACGCTGTTGGGAATAGCAGTATTTCTGTTGTCTGGTTTAGAATTCAAATTAAACGTCAAGTGACGGTAGAGCTTCTTACTGAGTAATGAAAATTGTATAAATATGTCTCGAACGGCATCGACGAAATTTCCCCATGCCTTAGGTAGTCACGAAAACAATCAGGCTTGCTGTTTGCGAAAAGCTCGGTATAAAATATATATATTACATCCAGGCCAGGCGTAACAAATACGAAGTTCATGAAAATATAACTGAAATCATTTCAGCTACACTGCGAAAACGATCCATCAAAGTGAACACTATTATGTTTGCTTGTTCACATCGCTGATCTCCGTTTTCCATTCCGTTCTTCGTTATTAAAAGTTTACTCTGAAATATTTTTTAATTAACATTTCTATAAGTTCTTGTACGGATTTTTTTCTAGATTTGAAACTTTACGAACCGAGACTAGAAAGTTTAACGCAAAAAAGGGTAGTTTTCTACTCAATGGGTTTAAGAGATTAATGCGTATACTGGATAATTTCATCCTTTATGAGGCTTCATTATCTCGATTATTTTCTAAAACGGTTTTTGTTTTACGTTCGAATAAAGCAGGTGCGTTTTTTACGCGGAGGTGTTTGGGATTAATTTAAGAAAACAGGAAATAATTTGGTAGGTAAACAACCCTAAAAGTGTAATTAATTACGGTGGAAGTATACTTTCGAAAACTCTTTACTGGTTAAATTCGAAGTAAGGAAAAACGTATAAATGTTTGGCGTGGTATAGTGACCGGTGAGTACTTCCAATTGGCCTTGATTTAATATAGGAAATTTAGTTAGAATCGATGGTAACATAGTGTATTGTTTTATTAGGAATTAATGTATTGTTCGAGGTATTGGTACAATTTTTTTCTTCACACGCAACAAAATTACGCTTTCTTCATTCGCAAAATTGTATCAGTCTGTATCCATAGCAACGTGACCCAATTCCACTTTTCTAATTTCTGCTGTTTATTTGTCAAGATCGGTCCCTACATTTCCTCCTTGTTTATCAATTTTGAGGGATTTTCGGTGACGAAAGTAGATACCTCAATTCTTCGATTTGAAATTTCAAACTCACCTACAGCTCCAGTTTCCTGACCCAAACATTAATTCCGTTGGCGACCTTCCTGTGGTGCCATGATGCGTTACGCATACATTTTTTTCTAATCCGTTTGTATAAGCAATTTACCGCTTATTTTTGTTATCAATTTTGCTTTGTGTGCATTTTGCATTTCTTCTAATTTAATTTATGGGCACTTTAATTATTCTTATAAAAGGTTGATGTAATTTATTAGCGATAACAACGCATTTTATTGAGTGTTTTTATAAAAAATTATATACCTGTGATAAGAGAATTCGGCGTAAAATTTGTGTTACCCGAGTTAAGAGAGCGTACGCTCCGGTAATTAGATAAAGCTTTTCGAATTGTGAAAAGGTGTATGGTTCATTTTGGCCGGACCATTGCACACAGCTATATGGTCATTTCCTTGATTAAATGATTTCACATTTGCTAACTGATATCTTCCACACATCCGTGTTTTAAGCTTTGAGGGACACTAAATGGACCAGTATCCGCATCCGAGTGAAGTTTTAAGGCACCTAAATCCTAGATGCTCTACTCCAATTTAAGTTCAGGTACTGTTTTGTTCCTTAGATAAGCTTGTCTATTCTATTTTTGTGATTGTCAGGCATCACGCTCCAGGCTGGTGGTGAGTTGTGGTGTTTGATATGCTTGCCATTCTTTGATTGCAGCAACTCCGGTTCATTCCACCATATGGATTTGTCTTTTCTTGTAGTTACTGGATGTCCCCTTGCCAAAATTATTGCTGCGATTTTTTCCCGTGCGGACGTAATTCCAGATGGAACCAAAGCTCTCATGCTGAAAACGTTTGAGATATAGACATGAAAACACTTCCATTTGAAATTATTTCAAATATTTTTTCATGGAAAATGTATGACTTCCTCGTGCCTTCGAGAGGGATGATGATTCCTTGATCGTCTAACATCTTCGGATGCCGTCGCATACAATTTTTTAGAGTTTTAGTGAAAGAAGGTGATTGAAAAGGTGGAAGCAAATGTAGGTGCATCCTCCAAGAAAAATCGGAAAAGCCAAATTTGTTGAGTACTTGCAAATGAAAGTGATCGTGCGATTTCAAGTGAAGATATAAAAGTGCACCTCTTTGACTAAAAGTTAAGGCCAGTTATGCAAAGGCTGTTATATGCAAAAATGAACATGAAAAGCTTTTGGAGGTTATTTTTATTTTTCCAATGTTCCATTACGATGTTTAGTTAGCAAAGTCCATATTCGAATTCAACATCCCAACCCCACAATTTTCAGGAGAAAATACAATTTTTCGGGATTATTGACCTTTTTTCAATTTAAATTTTTCAATTACACTCTCCGTAAGTATTCTCATTTACCCAAATCATTCTCCTTAGCGAGTTGCGTGCCATTTCTAGCACGTACATGTTACAACAAACTTTCTTATTTGAGATTAATGAAGCAGCCACCGAAACAAACGCACTAAGCGTAAAAATTATTACACACACAAAATTCTACAATGCGAATAAAAGGAGTTGCCGAATAATAACAATAAAAGGTAATCGTAGCTTCAAATCCTTGTAACAAAAGTAATTGAATCTGTTTTTAGTACACCACTTTTGGTCAGTTCATATTTTTACATCAACCCTGCCAGAAAAGGGGTGATTTCGAAATTACCTTAACACCAAATTCTTGCTTAATTTGTTCATACTCCCCTTCGCCCCCTACGAAAATAAAAACTGGGATAATGGAAAAGTGGTTGCCATATAAGTTTAAGATTCCATATTTCTCCTCTCTAATGAATTGCGTATAGCATTATTAAACCCGACGTCACGTCTGATCACATTTTGCCATGCTGATACGCAATGTGTAATACAGAGACTCTAATTTCAGCGTTCGCGCGTTTCCCCTTTACCGGGTTGTTATTATTATAACACGTTTTCCCATTCGTAAATCCTAAATCATTTACTATTAGGGAAACGCTATTGATCATAATCAAATTTCGTATCTGCGTAGATCAATTCTATCTCTGGGGATGTTTATTTCATTTGCTTGGGAAACTGAACCCTGTCGAGGTTGTTATATATGATGAGACGTCGGCAAGAATGATAAGTTATTTTTATGTACGGAGTTTACCTTATTTTATATCGTAATGGCATAAGATGCTTTCGTTTTAAAGGTAAGGGGAAGTAATATGTTGGGGTCCTTTGAGAATGCAAACAGTAACAAAACTCTTGTATCTCGTGCCATAAAAGGTAATTTCATTGTAAGTAACTTATTGTGTCCCGTGCAAATATGCACAATTACACAATAGAGTTAATTTCAATACCTTCATGGGTGAACTATGAACTAAGTAGTTAAAGTAGTTGCACAGGAGGGTTTAGGAATATTATTTATCGTGGTATGGATGTCCGGGTGTCTTATCTGATAATAATGAAGTCATTTTTATACGTGACCAACTCGGCCGCTCCACTCGCTCCACCCTAAGGACGGCTCTGGTAACAACCCTGCTCCAAATTATCGGAGACTTGTCTAAGATAAGGATATATACCGTGGGTATCTCGAAAACCATAGAAGATACGACGATGGTCAAATTAGGAGAAAGCTGCACAATTAAAGGGTTATTATCATGCAGTCAAGAAAACCAGAAAATTCCGATTACTTCCGAAGATATACCAGAAAAACCGACATTTTCCGATTTCGTTTTTATTTTCTTCTGATGTTATTTGAACTGATACAAAAAAATTAAAAACGCTTTTTCATTGACTAGACAGTCAAGCAGTTCTCCTTTTTTTTGCAATTGGTATCTAATATGTGCAAGCGTGTGTCCGTGCATCCCTTATATCTGGCATTTCGTGCTTAACTGCTTCTATCTTGCATTAAATATGATGAAAATCGGCGGGGTTGCTAATTGAAATCGTATACGCATAACGGCCTAATTAAAATGCACGTTCAATGTTGTTACACAGAATTGGCGATTAATTTGTATAAGAACTCTACATCGAACCAAACTCGAAAGTCTTAAACAAACACAAAATTATTTCAAAAAGTATACACAGCATAATTCAAGTTTTAAATTTAATATTTCATGGAAATTTGTGCCCGCAAGCAACCGAACGCAATTAAAATTTACTACTTATTAAAAATTAATTTTGTAAAAATATTATTGAACGGCTGATATTACATGCCCGTAGGGGTTGTAATCGAATAATCCGGGTTGTGTGACTAATAATATGTAGTATTAATTAAATCGTTTTTAAAGCTCCGGATTGCATTATGGTCGGCGAACGTTTTTTTTTATGTCGACTGAGACCCCGAAAGCGTTTCAGATAAAATGGTCGCGGCTATCAATGGAAGATATAGAAGCAGAAACTTTTTGTTGAATCAAATTTCGAAACCTTTATAAATAAACCGTAGTATATTACCGACGACCGCCGCAAAAAGGATTTTCGTACGGAACGGTTTTATTTTTCTACAACCCTCGCTACAAGAAAATGTAATTAAACTTAGCTGACAATTAATAACGTGCACGTTTTTGTTAAGCGGTGTACCAAATCTATTTAGGGGAATAACCTTTAGGTTTATCTGACAATTTGTCTTTTCAGATTAAGCTATCGCCAATACTTGTCACTCAAGCCTTCCGGGTGAGCCTATTATTGCGTCCATATTTCAAGTCTCGCAACGTAAATAATATTTGAAGCAAAACCCTCGACTTCAATCTCTTTCACAGTGTCAGGCTGTTTTTTAGACATGTACGCCTATAATTTAATTACCCTGTCAGTCAGATAGAAATAAGAAACAATTTCTAATTTAATATTATATTATCTGCTTAATTACTTGTAAGTAAAATGGATCATAATAATTTAGATGAGCTTACTTGTTATGGGACCTGAAGGATTCTTCCCATAGAATTATTTCTTAATAATATAATCCGGCGTTTTAGATTGAAGGCTTTGAGAATTAATAGCATTGGAATGGTCAGCGTCGTATACTATGTGCACAGGAAGTAATGTAAAGCAGCGGAGACGAAGTAGTAAGAAGTCATCCTCAACAGTTTATCAATGAACTACATTTTTAACATAATCTACCTATGGATTTGATAAAGAAGAAGAATAAACTACTTCTTCTTGATACTCTCCAAAAAGGACTAGATTCGGTAGACTTAGATACGAGAGCGTTTTTTTAGTGATCTTCCTAGCTATGATAATAACAAATTCTTTGGTAGTCAAATACCCGCCGTCATTCTGCGCGGCTCCTTAACATTGACCAATTTTGACAGTGGAGCGTACATATGAAGCGGATTCGATATTTCAAATGTAATGGACTGTATACTAAAATTCAATTGCTTACTATGCCTTTGTATGTGAAAGATTTCCCGATTTTTTAGTTAAAGAAATAGGGGAATAACTTTCAATTGCAGAAAAGGACAAAGTGTATTCTGTAACATGTTTGGAAAGTGCCTAAATTATTTGCTACAGTGAAAGCTTTTCAAAACAATTCGTACGACTCGAGAACAGCATATCCATCATCCGCGTAGGTAAAAAAAACACAGGTATTGAATTTGTATACATACTACTTAGTTCATGTAGGTTACATGGGAAAAATGTACCCGTATTACGATACTAAACAGTGCTTTATAATATGCAACGATATATAAGAAAAGCTCACAAAGAGGATCGTAAATAAAATGTTCGAGATAGTTTTAAACCTTTTATGAAATTCGGATATACTAAAAACCTTATTTTGAGAAAACAACGGATCAAACAATTTCGAGCATGTTTATAAATATTTTTACAGTATTGCAAGCGAGATTAAATGCCTTTTTTTCTCCTACGCCATCAAAGCGAGCACTCTTTTGATCGTATATTCTAAAATAACATTTAGAAACATCTTATGTATGTTAATGTTGATTCAGTGTTCTAGTTGAATCCTCGCGCTATATTTTAAATTTATCGCCGAATTCTGCAACATTTGCGGTTTTGGCTCCCTTTAGAATGCTTTAATGATATATGGATCCCTTGACATCAATAATAAATTTTCATACAAACTTTGCATAAGTTCTTAAACAATGCGCTAGCAACACGTTCAAATAATATTATTATATAGAACAATATATTGCGGTAATTTGTTATTCAGCGGATTATAAGTGTTGAAACTTGGCGCTTTGTATTAAATTCCCGAATGTTCACCATTTGCAATTAACAAAACAACAATATTTTTGCTTAAAAGCTGTACAGCTCATCATCAATCAAATTTTGTGCGCATTATTGGGGTGAAATTAAGAAAGGGGTTTTTGATAGATATCGTTTATGATTAGGGTATAGTAAGTCATAATAAGATTATAGCCCATTACGATAAGGAAGGGCAACGTGATTAATGTTAGACAGTAATTAAAGGATACACGCAGATCTGAAACGTTTCCCAAAATTTGAATTCACTTTATATATGACTAGGTCGGGTTTAGTCTCTAACTTTGATTGACTTAATTAGTAAATGAAACATCCGCGAGCTCTATTTTTTGAATAGCTAACTTTACTTTTCAATTAGCAAAGTTATATGGGATTCGCAATTTACTTGTTAATTACCAACTCTCCGCGGTTTGATAATGCATCGTAAGCAACGTACGAAATGCAATTACGTTAAATTTGTCTGACGTTGTCTTCGTGTGACATCCTTGAAATAGTTTCGCACGCCGTACTGTATCAACCCTTACAAACTGCTGATTACCGCAAGGCACGGCGTTAAACGCTTTGAGTACTTTTTGGAAATAAATATCCAGGCAGTTTTTTGGTTAATTAATGAATGTTTTAGTATAATTTTGTTTGACATTACTTCGTACTGCCTAAGTGCTTAGATATGAAAGCTTTTAGAAAACCACAGAAGCGTTCCAGCTATCATATCACAATACTTCACTGTTAGTCTTACCTCGGTTCAAACTGCCCTTTCTAGTATACAAACTCTGCTAAAAAAAGGAATTCATTCACAATGCACAAATCGAATTGATTATAGGGTGGCATTTCAGTTGGTTTAGAAAAGAATTCGAGTTAATTGTGAAATATATGCCTTAATTTAATGTCCACATTCTTACGAACAAAAAAATTAAAATAAACACTCATAGATTCCTCTTCTGGGATTAAAATATGTACAGTGCCCGAGAACTTTCCAAAAAAGGGGACGTTATAGCTATATAAGCAAATCGAATTGCGTGTCAGAGGGTTTCAATTTCAACGCAGAAGTAATAAAAGTCCGCGCTGTTATAAATTGTGTATATATGAGTGATAAATAATATTTTAACTGTTATAAATCAATTCATTCTATTATAAATTTATTGTTTTATTAATTGTAAACATATAAATCACGTAATTAAGTTTACGTTGCACATCTTCCCACCCCTTCCTTCGACTTAAATTCAATTGATACCAAAATAAGGCTCCATTCTCAAATTCTGGACTGTTCTTACAGACCTTCTTGTCCCTGATTACCACTTTAAACGGCTTGTCGTGGGATATTTGGGAGTCAATCCTGTATATGTGCTCAGAACACAATTCCTAACTGTTTTGCGATTTTATATGTTTCTCTTCCCTGGCTTTAAAGCAGTCTGATATTTCCCCTCGCTGCTTCCTTCTCCAGGATTAATTGCTCCAGTAATACTCAGACAGGCTATTCGTTGCAGTCTGTTTAGAGAGATTCTTTACAGATGCTTGTACGATTCCCTGGAGGCTCTAGGTTATTCTACAGAATTTTGAAATATTTGTAGACATGCTTCAGCGTATTTAGAAATTCTCTAAAGATTCTGCAAAGATCCTTCAAGGAATCTACTAAGAATCAGAATAAATATATTTGGAAAATATTAATTCTTAAGTAGGATAGTTAGCAAAAAAGGTGTAAATTTAATCAATTCGCGCATATGCAAACCCAAATTTGGAAACGTACGAGTATGAGAAAATCTGGTGTTTCAAACAATGTACCTACGGATTTATACTGGTAGTACCTACCTTTAAACATTTTTTGAATTATCTTAACAAAAAAAGTTAGAATTCGTGAATATTTATTAAATAAAGGTTTCTACAGGGCGTGGGTACTGAAATTTCAAAAGTCAGAGGAACGGAATTTACCGAGGGATGAGCTGGATTGCATTCTGGATTCTAGATTGCGATAGGAGGGTGGACAAAGTTCACACGTATTTAAACCCCCCATTTGGGTCCTTTGTACTACCTCCCTCGCTAAGGTCTTCCGACCCCTCAACGTCACTCAAGCCATTCAACACGTGAGATGAACCTAAGGATGCTGGAAGAGGAAGCAGCTCTAATCGTAGCCAGGCTACCCTCAACATGGATCGCCCTGGACTAGAGCGGAACATTCACAGACTATATGGGGTGTGCCGTCTCGTCTTCTATGTAACAAGAGCTTCCGAGGGGTTTCTCATTGGTTTCCCATGAATTGCAAAAGTAGCCTAAAGGATCGAAGAAGAATCTGTCAAAACGCTATATTCTCGGAATAAATTTTTAAATGTCAATAAACATTTTATTAAAGCATCTGAAAAATAGGCCGAATCTACCCATTTCATCCTTGCTTTTATTTTAAAGTGGTCGGAGGAATAAAACTGCGGCTCCTCTACCAACCTACCAACACTAACAGAAGTTTCATGCCAGGGCCAGGATTCGATCATAGGACCCTCTTTGTTTGTTACCCTCTGCCTAGAACCACAAAATATTACGAACTCAATCCAATTTAATAATGCCTGATTTCACAAACGATGACTATAAGGTTAATCACTGATTAAAAATGGGAATGGGAAACATATATGAGCGTATAATCAAAGCTGGCCAACATTCTAATGTTATTAATCATTGACCACCCTTAATAATCGTTTGTGAAACCGGGCATAATTCTTTTCCTGACAAAAATCTAAACAAACATCCCCTATAGTAGTCGAAAGGATAGGGAAATTACTACGATGAAATGGCACACTTAACCATAGTAAAAATTTTCTGTAATCTCGCCACAACTATACCTTAGTCCTATGCTGCCGGAAGTTATCATGATGTCTTTAGCAAGCGTCATGAAAAATGCTAAATGAAACTCGAAATTTTGTAATACGTAAACCATTTAAGTCCTTAAATTCCAAGCGAAACGCCTTAAATTTTTCATCGACATACAAAACAAATAGTAGCATAGGATTTTTTATTCCTTTTCCTTCATTAGTTAAACCAATACAATCTCAACATTTTGAAGGCGCTCAATTTTTTTTTAAATTAATCTGCTGCCCAGATTTACTCGAATGCGAGATACAAAGTTCCTTCTATAATGAAAGCTACGTGCAATTAGCGAAAAATAAAAAAAATGTGTGTACGTTAACGCTCGGATTTTTAATACCTGGTACGTACGTACATACGTAACGTCATTTTGCTAACAACATCGCCGCCTTGTAAAATACTAACGAGGTTTTAGTCAAAATAATACATTTTCTTGTTTGGTTGTTAGCGGCGGTACCCGCAAAAAACGACCGCTAATTGGATTTCTTGAAACGAGAAGTTCACTTCCACAACTACACACTTTGAATTTAATTACATAGTTGAAAAACATCTGAAAAAGTTGCGACCACGTAATTATACGGAATTTATAAAAATGAATTGTATGAAAGCATAAGTATTTTAATCTGCGTTTCACAGTTCTGGCTTTAATGAATAATTTTATTAACACACGAGGTCTGCGAAAGCGCCAGTTAATTTTATATGGCGTAATATAATTACAGATTTATTTGGCATTAGCAATACCGGTAATAGAACATCACATATTACATATATGTACCTAATAGCCAGGTTGCGGACAGCATTTTCCGTTATGTTAGACGGCCATTTTTCCTTATAATATAAGTTTATAAGTATAAAACATTTTTATAGCAAAGTTAAGTTGCGGTGTGTGCTGGGCGTGTTCAATTTTGCTTATAAGTTTGAAGGAGTCTTAACCTCACTTTTATTTTACATTGTGTTAAAATGTCCAAAGTTCACTACTATGCTCTTAGACAAAAAGAAAAGAACTACCGCCAACATAAACACTGCACAATTGTAGGTTAGCAGGAAAATGTTATTTATGAGTGATTACGTACTGCGCAGTGACACATTATAAGAACTTCATTTTCATTGGTTCCGCTATTTATAAATATATCGTACAAAAAGCCCTCATACCGTAAATTATTTCTACAAAAATTTATATTTCTTATGTTATAAGAAAAAATGGCCGTCTAACATAACGGAAAATGCTGTCCGCAACCTGGCTATTGACAAAGTCTCGTTGGATTATAATAGCACCTATTAAGCTTGGATCCTTACTTTACCATTCGTATACAGTAAACTGTCAGAGATACAAAGTTACTTAAATTGGCAAAAATTGCAGAATTTTATGTAAATTTTTTGTTGTGTATATGGTTTCCCTTTCAGAGTTTCTTCTAACTGTACCCATACCGAAGTTATGGTCAAAAAAGAAAAAAATTCATTTTCGAAATTACGCTGGCGTTCATTTATTTTCAAATAATTTTAACAAAACGTTAGTGATTTTTTTCGAGTAAATTAGGTACATCAAGTTATTTCTTATAGATGCCATATTAGATTTTTATCTCACTCGATAGAGAAAAAAATTACAAAATCAGCAATACTAAACACACTTAGTATTTAATTTGGGAATCAACCTTGCATTTATGTCTCGAAGTATACCATGTGTTTCTTATGGCAATAATTCCATGGTCGTGCCGATGGTGACTGCGAGACAATAAACGAATTTGGTTTGAATCATAATCAGCCATGGAATTACTGCCCTAAGAAAGACATGGTAAACTTCGAGGCAAAAATTCAAAGTTGATTCCCAAACGAAATATGATTTTGTAATTTTCTTATTTATCGAGTAATATAAAAATCCAATATGGCATCCATCAGAAATAAGAAAGTTGATATGATTTACTCGAAACTTGCAAGTGATAATAGTGATTTACATAAAAGTCCGGAAGATGATAGGTACATTACTGGCGAGGAAATATTGAAGTGCGAGGCCCCTATGGGGCCGAGTATTTTAATTTCCGAGTCAGTTAATGTGATTTCACTGACAAGTTCTGTATTAAATTTTACCTGAAACCGTCAAGAAAATCTAAATTTCAGGGCTATTTTGACATTAGAAAGTTGATCTTTACCTGACTAGTACTGTAATATTTTTGCCTGACGCCCATTACAGTCCTAGTACATGCAAAATAACAATTAGATCATACATTGAATAAGTTATTCAATCAACGATTGGATAATTATAATGCAGACTATGTGGATATTTTTAAATATTAATATACCTACACAAAGGATAATGGTT
This sequence comes from Photinus pyralis, assembly GCF_008802855.1. Lineage (NCBI taxonomy): Eukaryota > Metazoa > Arthropoda > Insecta > Coleoptera > Lampyridae > Photinus > Photinus pyralis. The sequence continues at coordinate 49,578,077 of NW_022170511.1, forward strand.
TTTTATTACGAACAATTAATGGAATATGTGTGGAAGTAATTATTCCTTTAGTTTTGCGCCAGTCATGAAAAGGTTTCTACGCCTTTTCGTACCTTTTTTTTGACTTTGTGGGGAGCGAATATTTCACTACAGCGGCCGCAGCTTCGGCTACATTATAACAACGTCTTGCATAGGTACTCTTCTTCACTGATACCTGCTTTTGTACCTAGTTTTAAAGACTGTATAGTTGAAAAGTACAAAGTATAAACTGAAAACTGCATTAAAATGACACTGACTGTTTTAATTATTTTGAAATCTCTATGGAAACAATTAAATAAAGTGATTTTAGCATGCGTGATTAGGTATCAAAATTTCACACATGAATAATTTAATTTGGAAAAGTTTTCTACATGTTGCGGTTTCAGGTAAAATTTTATACATAATATGTCATGAAAGTGAGTCTACCTGACTTGGATGCATTAAAGAGATACTCGGACGCTACGCGTCCTCGTACTTTTCAATAAGCCTCCGCGTCATGTAAACGACCACTTTCATGACTTATTATGTAAATAACTATTACCCGAAATCGTATTTTAATATAAAATTTCAAGTTTCATATAGAACTTTTGATTAATGTCAATCTGTCAGTGATGACATGAGTCATTATAGACAGTTAGCAATTTCACAAATGCGGCCGGTAAAGTGACAGTGCGGTCAGTAAAGTGACAAACGGCAGGAAACGTAGTCTGCTCTGCCTCTGTCATGGAAACAACAATTTCCTGACAGAAAGTAGGCATGAGAATGAAGGTTACAGGACGATTTTGGGTAAAATTTTTGTTTTAGCACCATCAGAAAGCTGAGAAAACATTACTTAGGGTTTGTTAAAACTATTTGTTGGTATCTTTGAAATAGTCATTTACATATGAGTATGGTAAATCGGGGTTTACGATAAGAGTCTTCTTTACCTAAGCGCAACTTTTTTACATTATAGTGTATAGATGATTATAGCTGCAAGAGATAAGATGAGATGCTTGCTTTGTCAACTCCTGTCTTGGTCCTTAGTTAGTTCCCACCGACACTGTGCAGCGGCGCCACTTGTTACACTCAAATTGTTGATTTAACGCCCGCCAAGATACAGACTTTATTTACAAAAATTATGATTTCATTTTTTGGGGTCATGTTTAGAAGTAACTTATCTAAAAAACTGTCGGTTTACTTTTTCCATAAATCGTCTTGATCGAGAGTAAAAAAATAAAACAGATTAGCGCAATAATCGGTGCGAAACATCTAATTTTTAAACAATCGGTATTAAGTTGCTATAAACTTAAAAAAAAAAATAGTCCGAACATTTTGTAGTTAAAGGTCTAAATTTATAAAATAGTTCTTTAAAAAAATTGTTTTTGGAAAAACAAATAGAGTTTTTATGGCGGGCGCTCTTATGGAAATTTACATTGGATGCAGTGGGTACAGAAAATGCCATACAATTTTTGATTAGAATGTTGTACGCATTCAAATGAAAGCAAAAGTCGATCACTTGATTTGTATGATCTGACCAAAGAATACTTAATAATAATAAATAAGGAAATTTTAAATAAGCATCCAAAATTGCAAAACATTGTCCATTTAACCAATTCTCTATCTTTAATAATAACAAAGTTACCCATGCGATCTGGAACACAGTATATATCACGAAAGTTTTGAGAAAAAATTCTCAGGAATGGTGTAAGAATTATATTTATTATTATTATATCTACATTTTCCTGTTCATACTAACTCAAAGGACCCATTGTCTTTTAAGGCACGCAACTTTGTACGAGTTCATCGCAAAAGTCCTTGGGAGAGATTAAGTAATGTGTATGTCACGAATCTTCAGAAAAATTCATTCTCTCAATTGTTCGTTTGTATGGAACATGCACATACTGCAGTAATAAATAAAACATGAACAATTCATCTTCCTTTTTCCTCCAGTCCTCTCTGCCTCACCAACTTTCTCTCTATCACAAATGTCTAACCACACATCAACTTGGTATAGTTCACCAACCAAATTGTAATGAAAACGTCCGTCGTAATAATTTCTTATTGCAAACTGCCCTAAACCTATTTCTTTTAATATCACAGATTGTGCAGTAGATATTACATGTTAGTATTACTAACCGCGCTTATCAGCAGAAACCGAAAGCTGAAAACATGATTACACCACCAAAGCTCTAATAGAAATTCAAATTTAATCGCATCCTCCTACTCGAAAACGCTTCACAGCAGAGTATGAAACAAAAATTAACCAAAAATTGCCAGGTAATCCCTCAAATCGCCCAAAGTGTGAGTTTTTTCGTTCATATGCTCACATTCGGACTGTTAATCGCTTTAATGTTGTTTAGGGTGGTTGTTATTACTTCATAAAAGGCCCTCAATAGTTCAACGTTAGTTACTTAAAACGACTGGATTACCATAATGAAAATTTGATTATTGCGACCTACAATCCTTTTCATAAATCTGGGCTGTTTTGCGCAAACAACTCATTCCGTTAGCACTCGCAAATTATCAAAGTGAAACGGGATTAGATTCCTCAAAAGTTATTAAACGCGACATACATTTTGTACTATCTCGTGGAAATGAAAACAGTAATTATTTAGAGCATTTCTTTGTTTAATTTGAATCAACACGAAATATTTGCGTGATTAGGTTTGCACGCTCCCATTTCCCACGCTTCATTGTGTTTCGTAATTTACAATCTTGGGGTTTTGATGTGCTATTCACTTTATTTCGGAAATGCTCTGTCTCACCTTCATTTCGCAGACCTATTATACATTTATCAGCTAAAAGGAAAATACTTCCACTGAAAAGCGTCGGAGGAGGAGCGACGACGCTTTCACACAAAGATTGTACGGAAAAAAAGCGCGTCGGCCTTATAAATTTACGAAATGCATTAACCATTGGTTTACGTGTATGCCATATATCTTCCGCGACTTTTGCACGAGTGACAATTTCTCAATGAGATTAATGGTCCCTGTACACAGGATGTGTGTTCAGTCCAACACAACACAACAGCATCAACCGATTATAATCATTAAGCCAAAAAAATTTCGCGAAAGGGAAACTGATAAAAGTTCGAGAGTTTCTTAAAAAGCACGCGATTGGACGTCAATGTTCACTCAGGCAAACTAAACGTACGGTATTGGGGAACTCAAAGGGATCAAGATTGAAATTTTCAGTTATTTGAGGACGCTTACGGGGCCATATCGAAAAACGAAATAGGGTTATATTATATCTACCTACCTTCTTCAATTGCCCTAAGGAAAACTACAACACGATACGGTTTTCTAATGATTTCTGCTTGAGATAATACGTACTTATCCCATAATTTCCTAAAGCGGATGCCGTCACCGAGAATAAGCTGGCGTTCTGATTGGCAGCTAAATGTTACAATCCAATAAAGTGCCCATTTAATTTCATTGTACGTCGACTAATTTGGATTATTTTGTTTTTCGAGTGGCCGTAATTTTAAATTACTAATAGCATTCTGTTGATGTTTTAGATCATTCCGAAGACTCGCCACTTTTTTTCCATACATTACGCTGTACTGTTTTAGCAACGCATTGTTTTTATTACGGTTTTCAGTATTTTATTTACGGATTCTTGGAAAGGGATTACGGTTTAATAAATATTTCACAGAACTGCGCTTTTAAAATTGTAACAGACGGAAATCGAACGAAAACTAATTTAGGAGTAGATACTGAAAGAGAAGAATTTATAAAATCAATGATACATTGTGAACTATTGGCAACTCTCCTCGCAGACCCAGATTGAGTTGGCTGCAGGGTAGAACAACCTCCTCTAGATTCCCTGACGTGTACCAGGGATGACCAAGCACGCAGCAGTAGTGATTTATTTGCCCAGTTTATGCCAACATTATTTCATTCATGAAATGTTAGTTAAAATGATTGATAAATACGCGCTTTATCTATACATGTAATGTATTAATTGTTAGCACTGATCACATTGAGCATACACCTTGAACAAATAAATAAACTAAACACCACAACCCACCAGCACCACCGCACAAGCCGCAAAGGCACCAATTAGTTGGTACGGTTGTGGAGCCCCAGGGGTAATCCGCAACACCAACTTGGAGCCCACATCACGCAGCCGGCCGCTACTCAAGATCGCTGTCGGTTCCAACAGGAACGAAGCAGATCCTCGCAGGTACCACGTTGAACCGGGTGCACCACCAACAAGGATCCTCATTCGTTCCCCTGGCCATTAACTTAATCCTAGCGGACGGATAAAATCGCACAGTTCTTGGAAGAACCAGCGGAAGAATTTTTTCCATCAAAACGTCGTCAGTGAAGATGTAGCATCCCGATGAGTGGAGCAGTTCGCACTGAAAACGGCCGCTGCCCAGGCCTGCGCCCAAACACTGATCAATGAAGTGTTGGAGTACCACGAAGGATAACAAGAACGGTACCCAGTTTGTGAGTTTCATTATACTTACAACATGTAGCATTTTGCCTCGACATCAGGCAAGTTCTCACCCCCGCAAATCCAGTCGAACGTAAAAATCGTGATTTTAAACAAAGACTTGCAACCCTTGTCGGAATGGCCAGAGATGTTGCTTGCCATCCTCCATCAAGAGCCAATCCACGGGATACTCACCTTCGCCCTCAGAACAACAGATGACGCAACCCGGGACCAACGCGCCATTATACTCAGCGACAACTTCCTCCTATACAGATAACTTCTCGTGTGTTATTGCTCACCGAGAGCTTAAGGAAGACACAGGAGACTCAAACAGACAGAGCGACGAAGAACGCAGATCAGGGACCTCAGACGCCCTCACGTTTGCCCCAAGTTTCTTATACTTTCCTCAAAAAGTATAAACTTTTTACCAGTAAAGCGAATATCTAAATAAATTCTGTGTATAAGCATTGATTAAGTATAGAATCAATGGTATAAGTACCACGGAAACCGAGTCCTTAATTCCTTATTGAAAGGTGGACTGTCACTGTAATCGACTGTGAAATAAACGTATACGGCCAACCTTGTTTTCCTTTCATAGGATTCAAAAATATGTGGAGGTTGCGAATGGCAGTGTATTTATTTAAAAGGGAATACAATGAAAATGGAACACACAATTTTCCAAAACTCCCTCCTTAAAATCCTGTAAACTGCTGAAGCTGCGTTTAAAGAAACACACAAATTCAGTTTTAGAGAGAAAAAAAGAATGCGAGCATCATGCATCATTATCAAATATCCACCATTTATTTTAAAACCGGCAGTTTAAACGATATCAATTTTGAGCGTATGGTAACTAATCTGCCAGGTAAGAACGTTCGTGACCTTCCGCTCTTATCGTCCGAATACGGCTTATATCCGAATTAATTATTAGTCGGTGTCGTTTGTGAAGTGGTGTAGTGTCGGCGATGTTTTCTTCTTCTCTGATAAAAAATACAGGTATGTAATGTAATTTTGCATGAAATTTGTAGGTGGTATGACTTCAAATTGTAAATGTTCATTACTGAAAAGGTTTTCAAGTTAAAGGCCTTCTAAAGTGGGCGTATGCACATTTTGGTAAGAAATTTTACAGCGTTACAACGCATTCTTTGACACGTCTTCCATTATTTTAAACCAGGCCAGTTCCTAATCAAAAGCACATGTGGTCAACAATTATTTTTGCCAGTAGTGTCCCCAAATTCATTTTAAAATGCTATCATTTTTCGAGTTGGTTTGATTTCGAGAACCTACTTCAATTTGGTAAATTCGCTAATTTCATATTGTTCAAATTTTTATATAAAACTGCGCTTGTCGTACACATGCGGCCGTAACGCGGCACACGTGCGTCGGTGTTATCGCAGTTGGCATTTGATTAATCATAAGAACGCCTGATTTCTGATGAATCATTCCATTACTTTCTTTAGCTTGAACACCAATATTACCGTTATTACCTGATTAGCTGATTGTTATAGGTATCGCTGTCGTTTTGTACCTCATGCAATAATAATGATAATATTAGGCAATGTCTTAATTGTTAAAACTCAGCTATAGTTTGGCTAATTTTACACAATTTTCCATTTGAATTGGTCCATTGTACCATACCACCAACCAAGTGTTTTCTTCACAAAATGTACCTATTCTGAAGCAGGATTTCATAATGATTTTATTTTTTTGTCATATGAAAGAGCTGCTTTCATCAAGGGTGATATACAAAAATTACTCAATTTCCTAGAAAAGAAGTTTTTTGTTATTTAACCCATATTTTAGCTCTAAATTGTTCCCTGAGTGCAATGTGGTGTGAAACAAATAAGTATGTAAAGTAAATTCAAGAAGCTGGCACCGTAAGCCAAAACCTTACCATGCACAGAGTAATTTTTTATTTATACTTTAGCATAAAAGTTGATTGCATAAAAATGTCGCTTCGTACAGGGGTGTGTAAATACCTATAAACTTACCTATTTGCGATTATTACCTTTCATTCCCTTATGTGTGGTGGCTTCTGTCTTGGACGATACATGGAATTATATAATTCAAAAACTTATTCAATACTCTAACAATATCTTCACATATTCAAGCATTTATTTGGGCATTCACTGTTTTGTTGAAACATCCTGTATCTCGTGCGTGGTCATTAAATGCTCATTGCTTAATATACTATTAAGAAGCACTCACTCACTGTATGAGCAATGTACAGGTTGAATACAGCAGATCATTTCAAAGTTACCAAAAAAGTTCAAAACTTTGAACTCTTAAAGGGTTAAATAGCAAGTTTGTCTAGTCCTAGTCAAATGGGTGTACTTTCTGGTGTTACATATGGGGCCATTTTTTTTTCTTCGTATGAATCTCTGTTATCTTAACGGCTACGATGTAGGTTGAATTGTGATAAAAGAGCTAAAGATAAAACCAAGTTTTAAAATGAGAAGCACTTTTGGGTCAACTTTATTTGTGAGGTAATTAAAAATAGCAACCATAATCACATTCCCGATTGGTATAAACCCTGCTTTTTATAGGTCGATCGGACAACTTAATTTTTCATTTCATAAGATTCAAAAATATGTGAAGATTTCGAATGGCAGGGTTTTTAAAAAGGAGTACAATGAAAATTGAACACACAATTTTCCACAACTCCCTCTTTAGACCCTGTCAAATACTGACGCTGCGTTTAAAGAAATACAAAAATTCAGTTTTAGAGAAAAAAAATGCATTTACACTTAGCGAGCATCATTATCAAAATCCACCATTTATATTAAAAGCGACAATTTAAATGATATCAATTTTGAGCGTATGGTAACTAATCTGCCAGGTAAAAGAACGTTCGTGACCTTCCGCTCTTATCGTCCGAATACGGCTTATATCCGAATTCCGAATTAATTATTAGTCGGTGTCGTTTGTGAAGTGATGTAGTGTTGTGGATGTTTTCTTCTTCTCTGATAAAAAATACAGGTAAATTTTCAATGTAATTTTGCATGAAATTAATGGCTTCAAATGGTAAATATTCATTACTGAAACGGTGGTTTTCAAAATTATACTTAAAGGCCTTCGAAATTGTGCTCGTACGTATGCACATTTTGGTAAGAAAATTTACAGCGTTATAACGCATTCTTTGACACGTGTTCCATTATTTTAAACAAGGCCAGTTCCTAATCAAAAGCGCATCTGGTCAACAATTTTTTTGCCAGTAGTGTCCCCAAATTCATTTTAAAATGCTATCATTTTTCGAGTATGTTTGATTTCGAGAACCCACTTCAATTTGCCAAGATGGAAGTACCTTCGCTAATTTCATTTTGTCCAAATTGTGATATAAATCTGCGCTTGTCGTACCGATGCGGCCGTAACGCGGCACACGTGCGTCGGTGTTATCGCAGTTGGCATTTGATTAATCATAAGAACGCGTGATTTCTGATGAATCATCCATTACTTTCTTAAACTTAAACAGCAATATTACCTACCGTTTTTACCTGATTATCTGATTGTTGTGGGTATCGCTGTCGTTTTGTGCCCCGTGCAATATTAATGATAACATTAGGCAATGCCTTAATTGTTAAAACTCAGCTATAGTTTGGCTAATTCTACACAATTTTCCATTTGAATGGTCCATTGTGCCGAACCGCCAATCAAATGTTTTCTTCTAGGTTTTCTTCATAGAGCCATGACGTTACAAATAACCAATTAATTTCAATTGTTTTTCTGAAAAACTCTCATCATGAGAGGAATTTCGTTACATAAAAAACGTCACCTATTTAGAGTGACGATTGCTTTGAATGTCATAAAAGATGCCGCTCCGAGCTTCTGACCTAATTTTTGCAGTAGACAGGGTTGGTTTATTTGTCGTACACCGCACTGGGATTGAACATTCTTTGAGTACATTGCCACACCGTCTGCTAAATAGGAATAAAATGTACCTATTCTGAACCAGAATTTCATAATGATTCTATTTTTTGTCAGATGAAAGAGCTGCTTTCATCAAGGGTGGTATACAAAAATTACTCAATTTCTTAGAAAAGACGCGATTTAACCGATATTTTAGCTCTAAATTGTTCCCCGAGTGCAATGCGGTGTAAAACAAATAGGTATGTAAAGTAAATTCAAGAAAGTGGCACCGTAAGCCAAAACCTTACCATGCACAGAGTAATTTTTAATTTATACTTTAGCATAAAAGTTAATTACATAAAAATGTCGCCTCGTACAGGGGTGAGCAAATATCTAAAAGGTTATTTGCAATTATTACCTTTCATTCCCTTATGTGTTGTGGCTTCTGTCTTCGACGATACATGGAATTGTATAATTTGAAAACTTATTCAATACTCTAATAAGATCTTTACATATAAGCACTTATTTGAGAATTCCCTCTTTTGTTGAAACATCCTGTATCTCGTGCATGGTAAGGGTGCACAAAAGATTGTCATATATAAAGACACGGTCGATCTCAAAATCTATAAATCACGCTTCTAGTTCCCTATACATCGACTACTAAAAATACCCTTCGCTATCTCTTTTACTTTTAAGGCGTGAACGAAGAAGGTGTAGGTAAATCGTGTGAGGTCCTAACCTGACTGTGGTCACTAATTCAGCGGCGAATTTACAAATTTTCGCACTAGGCTGTTCCATTTTTGCCGCCCCTACTGATTGACTGAAATTCGGTACCCTAGTTCGAAATATTAATTACATTTATTCTAACAATGAAATTGCAACTTTGATTTGTGTTCTAACGTCTTCATTAAAACAGCGTTTTCCCCTTATTCGCGTGATTATTGTGAACTAGGCCGTAGAGTGCTCCGTGGGAGAAATTATGACTTCCATTGGGGTTTTGGTGTCACAAGCTGAAATTCACAAAAAATGAAAGGTCATCATATACTGATTCTAAATGTCAAGGCTGTCCAAAATCGGTCCATGCATTAGGGCACAAAACGCGAAAAACGAGTAAAGCACATGTACGGAAAGAAGAAAACATTTCGAATTTTTTCGTATATGTATAAATCAAAATGTTCTTTGTACAGTGAAAGTAATAAGAAATTATCAAACGTTTCGAATTACATTGGGTGTTACAGAAGAATTAAACTTTAAACGCGATTATCTCAGTTCGATATCCCTAAAAATTTGACAAATTTTGAGCAACTTTTGCGTTTACATCGCATTATTTAATAAACGGAAGCCTAAATCAAAAAGTTTTACTCTTAAAAAAAGTTTCGCTCATCGTTTATCTTTAGATTGCACAATTATAATTTTATCTGCAATAGTAACCAAAATATGTAATTGAAAGTAAAACAACGAACTTCTTACGAATCTGTACCTAAAAAAAATGAGGAGCCATACCCCAACACACCTCCCTTACTAACGTACGGGTGGTAAAAATCAAGACTACGTCACATGTCACATCATTTTTGAAACGTGTGACCAGCTATAAACTTTTTTACCAGTAAAGCGGAAACAGAGGACCTAGTCCCTTATTCAAAGGTGGAGTGTTACAGTGTAATCGACTGTGCAATAAGCGATCGGGCAACTTAATTTTTCATTTTATAAGATTCAAAACTATGTGGAGATTGCGAACGGCAGGATATTTAAAAAGGAGTACAATGAAAATGGAACACACAATTTCCCACAACTCCTTCCTTTACATCCTGTAAAATACTGAAGCTGCGTTTAAAGAAACACAAACATTCAGTTTTAGAGAAAAAAAAGCGACAATTTAATGATATCAATTTTGAGCGTATGGTAACTAATCTGCCAGGTAAGAACGTTCGTGACCTTCCGCTCTTATCGTCCGAATACGGCTTGTATCCGAATTCCGAATTAATTATTAGTCGGTGTCGTTTGTGAAGTGTTGTCGATGTTTTCTTCTCCTCTGATAAAAAATATACAGGCAAATTTTCAATGTAATTTTGCATAAGTGGTGTGGCTTCAAATGGTAAATATTCATTACTGAAAAGGTTTTCAAAATTATACTTAAAGGCCTTCCAAATTGTGTTCGTACGTATGCACATTTTGGTAAAAAAAATTTACGGCGTTGCAACGCATTCTTTGACACATGTTCCATTATTTTAAACAGGGCCAGTTCCTGATCAAAAGCGCATCTGGTTAACAATTATTTTTGCCAGTAGTGTCCCCAAATTCATTTTAAAATGCTATCATTTTTCGAGTTGGTTTGATTTCGAGAACCTACTTCAATTTGCCAAGATGGAAGTACTTTCGCTAATTTCATTTTGTCCAAATTGTGATACAAAACTGCGCTTGTCGTACAGATGCGGCCGTAACGCGGCACACGTGCGTCGGTGTTATCGCAGTTGGCATTTGATTAATCATAAGAACGCGTGATTTCTGATGAATCATTCATTACTTTCTTAAGCTTAAACACCAATGTTACTGTTATTACCTGATTAGCTGATTATACAAAAACTTCCGTAAAAAAAAATGGGGAATCATTTTTTATCCCAACACAATGACTCCCTTACTAACGTGCGGGTGGTAAAAATCATGAATATTTCTACGTCACATCATTTCTGAAACGTGTGACAATCTATAAACTTTTTTCCCAGTAAAGCCAACATCTAAATAAAAGTATGTGTTAGAATTACGGAAACAGTGGGCCTAATCCCTTATTCAAAGGTGGAGTGTTACTGTAATCGACTGTGCAATAAGCAATCGGACAACTTAATTTTTCATTTCATAAGATTCAAAAATATGTGGAGATTGCGAACGGCGGGATATTTAAAAAGGAGTACAATGAAAATGGAACACACAATTTCCCACAACTCCCTCCTTTACACCCTGTAAAATACTGAAGCTGCGTTTAAAGAAACACAAAAATTCAGTTTTAGAGAAAAAATGCATTTACACTTAGCGAGCATCATTATCAAATATCCACTTTTATTTTAAAAGCGACAATTTAAGTGATATCAATTTTGAGCGTATGGTAACTAATCTGCCAGGTAAGAACGTTCGTGACCTTCCGCTCTTATCGTCCGAATACGGCTTATATCCGAATTCCGAATTAATTATTAGTCGGTGTCGTTTGTGAAGTGGTGTAGTGCTAGTGACATCGATATTTTCTTCTTCTCTGATGAATAATATAGGTAAATTTTCATTGTAATTTTGCATGAAATTATGTAGGTGGTATGACTTCAAATGGTAAATATTCATTACAAAAAAGGTTTTCAAAATTATGCTTAAAGGCCTTCGAAATTGTGCTCGTACGTATGCACATTTTGGTAGGAAAATTTACAGCGTTACAACGCATTCTTTGACACGTGTTCCATTATTTTAAACAAAGCCAGTTCCTAATCAAAAGCGCATCTGGTCAACAATTTTTTTTGCCAGTAGAGTCCCCAAATTCATTTTAAAATGCTATCATTTTTCGAGGTGGTTTGATTTCGAGAACTTCAATTTGGTAAAACGGAAGTACGTTCGCTAATTTCATATTGTTCAAATTTTGATATAAAACTGCGCTTGTCGTACAGATGCGGCCGTAACGCGGCACACGTGCGACGTGCGTAGGTGTTATCGCAGTTGGCATTTGATTAATCATAAGAACGCGTGATTTCTGATGAATCATTCTTTATTTTCTTAAGCTTAAACACCAATATTACCGTTATTACCTGATTAGCTGATACGCTATCGCTGTCGTTTTGTGCCGCATGCAATATTAATGACTATTCAATTCATCTAACATTTGTCACATTTCAACCAGTGAAATGTCTCGATTTCAAATTGCTGCGCCAATGGGAACGAATTATAGTGATAATTGCACGTGTGGTATTTCAGCGATAATTTCACGTGTGGTATTTCAGCGACAATTCAACTCATGTATAAAAAATCGCATAAGCCGCAGTGCAATTGTCACTTTGACAGCGGCAAAAGTTACCTGCAACTTTTCCAGCGACAAATGCACTAGTGGTTTTTCCACTTATTCATTTTCGCACCAATTATCGCATTATCCTTTCCCATATGACTAGTTTGACGTCTGTCAATAATTGACTAGTTTGGTGAATTTCTTGTTCGTTAATTTGTCCTGCCGAATTACACTCGAGGTTTGCATTTAAACCGAGTAAATTTGGGTTGCTGCAATTCAAATCTGTTTCCTTTTAGCAATTGAACTCGAAAAACTGTCAACCTAAAAATGCTCCACCTTCGGTGTCGCATTTTTATTAGTTGACAGTTTTTCTCGTCTAATTGCTAGGCAACAAATTTTCATTACCTTAACAACCCAAATTTACTCGGTAAAATACAAACCTCTTGTGCAATTATAAGTGACAATTCAATGCGATTATTCAATGACATTTGTCAAACTTCCACCAGTGAAAAGACGCGAAATTTTGCCGTATTAACCGGAACATTCTTCTTAGTTTGTTAATCAATTTCGACAACCGACTTATCACCACATCTTTTAATTTAATCACTCATAACGAATTAGCTTGGACCACAAAAGTTCGAATAGAATCAATAGCAAAATGAAAAGCAACTTCCATAATTTATTTTGACGTTTATTGTTGTCATGGAAATACATTCGCGTGGGTAATTATGCTTAATTTTTCTTTTGATTCATTGAATAGTCCTCCGAATACCATTCGTAGTCGAAGTATTTGTAGATTATTTTTGAGCTGCTGCTCCACTCATGCTAGTTACGCTTTTTAATACCACTAGCATTCGTGACAGCACCTCAAAAATATTCGACAATACTTCGACTACTTATGGTATTATATATGATAATATTAGGCAATGCATTAATTGTTAAAATTCGGCTATAGTTTGGCTAATTCTACACAATTTTCCATTTGAATTGGTCCATTGTGCCATACCGCCAACCAAGTGTTTTCTTCATTCATAGAGCCATGACGTTACAAAGAACCAATTAATTTTAATTGCTTTTCTGAAAAACTCCCATCATGAGAGGAATTTTGTTACATAAAAAACGTCACCTGTTTAGAGTGGCCGTTGCTTTGAATGTCATAAAAGATGCAGCTCCCAGCTTCTGATCTAATTTTTGCAGTAGACGGTTGGTTTATTTGTCGTACACCGCACTGGGATTGAGCATTCTTTGGCTACACGGCCACACCGTCTGCTAAATAGGAACAAAATGTACCTATTCTGAAGCAGGATTTTACAATGATTCTATTTTTTTGTCACATGAAAGAGCTACTTTCATCAAGGGTGATATACAAAAATTATTCAATTTCCTAGAGAAGACGATTTTTCTTATTTAACCGATATTTGAGCTCTCGTTTGAGCTCTAAATTGTTCCCTGAGTGCAATGTGGTGTAAAACAAATAAGTATGTAAAGTAAATTCGAGAAAGTGGGACCGTAAGCCAAAATCTTACCCGCCAGAGTAATTTTTTATTTGTACTTTAGCATAAAAGTTGATTGCATAAAAATGTCGCTTCGTACAGGGGTGTGCAAATATCTATAAACTTATTTGCAATTATTACCTTTCATTCCCTTATGTGTGGTGGTTTCTGTCTTCGGATATACATGGAATTGTATAATTTGAAGGCTTATTCAATACTTTTAAGAAGATCTTTACATATTCAAACATTTATTTTATTCAAAAATACTAAACCGATTGAAACGAAACGCGGTGTATTCTTGATATGTGCTCATATACAGGGTGGTGACTTACGAAACGCATCATAGGTATTTCAATGTAAAATTCATAACATAACCAACTTATTTTAGAGCAAAACTGTGTTAAGGTTTTTTGTAGAAAAAAATTTTTTACGCCAATCAACCGTATTAGTTTTCAATTTTTTTCTTATAAAGACGGAAAATTGGAAAAATAAAACCATAAAACCCGCATTTTTTTCAATAATCTGTGATGCCATGGAATTTTCTAAACCAAAAGATATCCAGTTATCAATTAGCAGCAGTTCGAAATGGATTTTATGATCGACTTGGTTACTGTATTGCAGTTAATGGTGACTTTTTCGAACATTTATTGTAATTTGTTATATTAGGAAACCGTTTTTAGTAATTTGGTCTTACTTTAAATGTTGAATTCGCTGTTCTAAATATTTACTTTTTGATAGAATTTGATTTATTTTATAGCAGACATTCCATGACATGACGGATATTGGCGTAGTTTTTGTATTATAAAATTCCATGCAATCACAGATTATTGAAAAAGATGCAGGTTTTATTTTTCCAATTTTCCGCCTTTATTATGCAAATAATTGAAAACTAATACGGTTGATTGACGTAAAAAATTTTTTCTACAAAAAACCTTAATACATTTTTGCTCTAAAATAATTTGGGGAACCAATAATCGCATGTTATGAATTTTACATTGAAATCCCTATGATGCGTTACGCAAGTCACCATCCTGTATAATACAGAAATCCGATATACTTACACACGAGGTTCAAGAAAGTACCTATATGATTTTTTGACAGACTCATTAAGCACACAAAATGTTAACTAATTATTATCAACAAAAAAGGATCTGAAAAATCAGTCACATTACAACACTCTACCTTGAAGGTCTCGATTCAATTTTTAAAACTTGGTTTTGAATTATAGTCGATTCATGGTGAATTGTCGAGAAAATCGAAAGATCATAAAATGTTCTACAACCTTGATTCTATACTTGTTTTTTTCCAAAAAACGCATCGTTTTCCAGCTCTTGAAAGTGAGTTCGACGAAGTACGTCAGTTTTTTTGCAAATTGCTCACCTTCAAGAGCCCGTATCTGGAAAACGACGCGTTTTTTTAACAAACTGTCTAGAAACAAAGTAGAACATTTAATGAACTTTCTATTTTGACAAGATATTTTTCTCGACGACCCACAATTTTCGATATAGCCGAAAAACTGTATCTTCAACCCCCTCCCCTTCCACCGGCGGCACCGAAATCAATCGGGACACAATCATTAGAGAACTTTCTACCACACTTTCCCGAAAAAAATTGGAACCATACGAATTACTTTTACTATATTTCCTATGAATGACTGGACTATTAAAAAAGTAAAAGGAATCTTACTAATTTGAAAGTATCGTCCGTAGAAATGTTTTTAATGGCGAAATCGGTTTGTTACAGACTCAAAGTGAAACAGTGTCCACCCAGTAGGCGGCCCATGGCTTCATCTACATACCCAGCGGATCAAAAGCTTGGCAAGGTGAGTTTCAAGCTAATATTAAAATAAAATATTCACGAGAGTAAATGTTTGAAACAAAAATTTGTTACTGCGTTTGAAATAATATTGTTCTGTTAACGATCATAATTTGAGTCATAGTTGCAAAAAGTAGTATTTCAACCCGTTCGTGTACGTTAATTCTTTAAGGGGCGTTTACAAAAGTTGAGGTAAATTTTTTTTCATATTATAAATGATAATGCTAATGAATATTTTAAAAGGTTCCTCGAAAATTGTCAAAAAAACTCCAGTAACCTGTGTTTTAAATTTGCAACTACAAGCGTTTTTTTTCTTTAAATAATTATGTTGAAATTAGGATGTTCACTTAATTGACGTGCGCAATTTCCGCGTGTTCTACTGGAAAACGCCAAAACAAACTTCCGCGAAATTGGAGAAGCTTGTGTTTTAAAATAAGGTCCTTCTTGTAGTCACAAGCAACTGACTGAAGAAACTGAGGTGCTGGGTATATGCACACTTCAGGAATTGTTTATATTTCGGATTCAAACAATTAATAACCTTTATTATAGCAAAAATGATTTTTCAACAAGCGCCTAACGATGAACAAAACTAACTAACTTACATCTAATAGGAACTACCCTTTTAAGCATCTGTGTCGCCGTGAAGGGTTACGTTTCTGATATCTCACAGCGCAACCCATACTTATAATGGGTAGCACATGTGCGTGTCGAATAATTGATGTGAAAAGGACCGGTCACTTTCAGTCCTGTACAAAAGGGATAATTTAAGCGGAACTCAGTTTCACTTTTTAGAAAGCGAAAGTAAAAGTTCTTCGCTACAAAACCTTTTTAATGAAAAATTCAACGATTCTTACGAAGAAACGCTTGGACCAATCAGTCACAAATTCGAAAATCAAATTTCTCGAATTTCGAAGAGGTTCCATTCGATTCATTATTTTTTATAAGTCTAAGCTTACCGGTCAAACACGTCACACAAATTAGGAAAAGAGGAACTTTCGTTAAAAAGGAGTTTCATCAGAAAATGTTTGTTGTTGGTGAAATTAGTAATTAGTTTCTTTAGTTACGGAGAGATGCTTTTTATTAGAAAAATGCCTCATGTTGCAATGTGAATCAAAATTGAAATTTCTGACAAAAATGTGTTTGGTGACAATGGGTTGGTTTCAGTTATTTCCGCATTTGTCAGAAAACGCCTCAAAAATATCCCTGCGTTGTCATTGGTATTGTGAATAACAACAAAATAATTTGCTAATAAAAAAAATATGCGTGGGTACAAATCAGTTCCAAGTTTTTGAGTGACAATTACTTAAATTAAATCCGAAATTTATATTGTGTATTCATAATTTGTTTAAATAATTAATCAATTGTTCGAACAACGTGGATATAAATGTTAATATTTAATTTGAACCGTAAAGCTCACGTGTCAAAAGCTTAATTTAGAATGGGTGTACTAGCTTGATCTTAAGCTAGCACTTCCTCAAGTGGGAGTGCGCCAACGTGAATTTAGAAAACAATAGAGTCCAGTATTATAAAGCATACTAACTCTGTTGTCATCAGCTAACAATGTTGTTAAGGCATGTGATTATCAACATTATTAGCTGACAAACATAGTTAAATATGCTTTATAACACCGGCCGTTAATGTATAACAGTTATTGTTTTATCTAATAAAAAATACTTTGTTTCAGGAAGATGAACGCCAGCTTCCGGTAAGTGTTTTCTGCTTTCCTATGCATGGGTAATTTTTTGGTAAATGTAATAGTGAAAAGTGGCAAGTGAAAGTGAAGGAACATTTAGGTATTATTTACAGTGCTAGATGAGATGTAACGACATCACCAAACCACTCCACTTAGTATCGAAACAGTAAAAGTATGGTACATTTTCCTATATAGACAAACTGGGTTTACGAACTGTGTATTCATTCTGATTACGCTAAGTAGACTGTTTTGGATGATTAGTTATATGTCATATAGTAAAAGAAGGTAAGTGATATTTTTTATAAGATTGGGTAGTGGCGATAGGTGCAAGTATGCTTGTTTTAGCTGAGGTTGGTATGATAGTGACTAAAGTAACAAAGAGTGCGTGTTTACTAATTCTTCGTTACTCTATTCTGGAATGACTCAAAAGAAATTTCCTTTACTAACATTAAACAAAACTTGGGAAACGAAAAATCGCTTAAAATTTTGCCTTAAAAATATTTCTGTCTAGATTTCCGGCATGGCAGCAGACATCGGGCCTAAATTGAAGAGTGGTGATGGTCGGTTCAGATCCAGTGACACCGCTTCTTCACCGGACTTCGTAATTATTCCAAGAACAAAGGCAAGTATATTATTCAAAATTAATACATTCTGAAACGGTGTTTCTGTTTAGTTCAGTGGGGCGGATGTCATCGGAAAAAGGACGTAAATGGGACCGGCGGAGCTTGGTGGTGTCACTGGTGGGGCGTTTAAACAAAAAAAAACAAGTATGTTATAAATAATTGTAAATTTGTTGCTTTGAATATTTAAAACTCAACCTTTGACTGCCTTCCCATTTAATAGTGAAAGGGAGGGTGTTCGCAGATCTAACAAGGCGATCTTGTTTGTTACAGATGCACGCGAATGAGTCTGCACCCGTTGAGCGGTCCATGGTTTCATTCTACTCTTCGATCCCATAAAAAGCTTGGCATGGTGAGTTTTTAGTTTTCTAAACGTTATTACGTTAAACTGTGCACGAATTTTTAAGATAGTATTATTGAAGTTAGAGGTGAATTTATCCGAACAGAATAATAAAAAAAAATAGTACAAAATCTAGCAATTTTTTTCAAAATGCATCGATTTGTATCAAAATTTGGAATTAAGCTCAACTTACCCTCTGCTTCAAAATATATATGATACCGATGGGCGCAGGGCGTTCTTAATTTTTAGAAGTTAAGACTAGTCCTTTTCGTCAAAACCTATTAAACTATACAGGATGTTTCACGCAAACCATTACCTAAAAGTATTCAGGCTCTCATTGATATATTAACTCTGAAAATTTGCCTACGAACATAGTTTTTCATGATCTATCGATTTGAGCGAATGTAGATAGCAACTTTTTTTTATTTTGAATAGAACACCTTGTATTTTATCACATTTTCAAAATCTACATCGTTTGATACCACATTCCCCTATATCTAGTATCAACGATTTTCAAGTTATTCAAGATTTTCAAACTTTGTGACGTTTGACTGCTTTTCTTTAGGGTCATGTACCTATGACTTCATTGACTAGAATTTTAAAAAGTGTATAATACTGACTTGATACTAAATGAGAATGATTTAGATTTTGATCGCCCTTGTACAGGATGTTTGAAAACTAATGGTCAATAACTTTAAACCTTATTAATACAGTGATTTTATTGCAACTGTATTGTAATTGTATTTACTCTAGCGGCCGGTTGCAGGAAAGCGAATTTTAATCAAAATCCTAGATTATTTGCCAAATCTGAGTTTAAACAAGAATTTTGACATTTGATTGGCTGCATACTGCAGTATAAAGCCAATCAAATGTCTTAATACCGGATTAAACAATAATCCTGGATTATTTTTTTTGTGCAACTGGCCGTAGAGGTCATTATTGAACCTAGTCGATATTTTGTAAGTGTGATAAGTTAATGTTTATCACTGCCATGTATAACAGCTGTAGTTGTTGATCTGGTATACAACACTATTAAAAAAAAAATTAATTTTGTCAAATGGGAATCGACTAATTCTACGGCCATATGTTTCATAAAAAGTTTTCCAACTTTGCCCTGACCAACTTCCATTTCTCATTAGTTTCGTGGGTTTTCTCTATCCGTTCAAGAAAAGTGTTGTTCTCTTTCGCTTGCGTATCATGAAAGAAACAAAAAATCACAGTATTGCCTATGGCAAACGTATAATTGCTGGAGAACCTGAAAAAAGTAGTTACGGTTCTTGTTTAGCTCCTTTTTTTGTTTCTTGTCAGGAATTTGACACATCTGTCAGGAATTTCTTCTGGGGGCTACAAAAATGCCATGCGTTCCAATAAATCCATCTGGAGAGGCAACTAATATGAATTTTCTAGGGACACAACCAACCACTAACTTCATTTCCATGAAGGATTTGGTAGCATTTTTATATCTTTAGGATATCAAATGGACTGGAGTGAAGAGTGAGGATTGCAAAGGTTTCTGTCAGGGGATTTCTTCTTTGGAACTGCCATTCAAGATTATAAGATTGTCCAACAATTGACTTCTCTATGTCTTCTCTCTTTTCCCCGGCTCACTTGATGTTTTTGCACAAGGTTTCCGACCGCAAGATATAATTCTGCCTGGGACATGGTTTCCTTCAGACAAAGTGTTGGGTATCCATTTTCTCGGGGTGCTCAAAATGGGGTAAAACGATCAGCCCGAACAAAGGTCAAAAAACCTTCCACATAAAATTTGAATTTATTAAACAAAGATTGATCCCCAATAATAGTAGCACATTCTGCCGAGGTGTAGCTATGCCCATGTGTCCTTTTGGCTCAAGAACCATTATAAACTACTTTGATGAATGGAAATTCCTTTTCCTCAATTTCTATTATATCATTTTGTTCCTAAGTCAATTATTTCTCTTCAGCAATGTGCTTTTCAAAGTCGGCAGTCACCAAGTCCTCCAATTTCTTTCCAACTTTCTCCTCGACTTTTTGATATGTTTTCTTCTCAATTGTGGCCATGGTTTCTGCCAGAATGAAAGCGCCCTTTGGTATAATATAGGTTTTGATCCTTAGGATATTCCCTACCTACTGTCAAGGCAATCGATTCATTTTGGAAAAATTTCAGGGAGGAAAGCTTCGGTTTCGGTGCTATATGTGTTCATCAAAGTTTTCTTTTTGAACATGTTTACTTGATTAAAACTTACAAAAATACTTACAGCACTCAATTAGAAAAAATAAGTAGGGATCATAAAACTTGTGGATAAAGAGGATAATGCAAAACTTCCTTCTTTTGACAAAGTTAAATGAGGAGCGAATGATTAATTTTTATATAAATAGAACTTTTTATTCTCTTTTGAAAAATGGAAGATAACCTATATGATTAAACAATATAAATTAAATTAATTGTATTATTTATTAAAAATTATTAAGAATAATTAAGAGAGTTGGTATACAGGATGTTACATATAAGCAAGTAAAAAAATCCAAGGCCCAACGTGTTTCGTTTGAAAATCAACCCCATAAAAGTGGTGAAATTTGCATTTCTTCTTGAATTTTTTCTCAGCAACCATAAGAGTTACAAAGACTGGTGGCACGTCTTTGAACAGGTTTTTGGGGTATGTCCTTTCCGATTTTGCAATATATTTTCAAAATCCCTACTACGAAAGGACGCACCCCTAAGTGGGGGTGCGAAAAAAAATTCTGATATCCACGAAATTTGGTATCTGGAGTTTTTTAAACATGAAAATCACGATTCTGACATAAGTTTTTAATAATTCGAAAAAAAACAACGAAAATGGGGAGAATTCCACGAAATTTGTTGTATACATACTTGATGAGTTAAGGAACAAAATTGTCGAACAGTTTTTTTAAATAACTTTTCACACAAAAATTATATTCATGTGACTAAAGGTCCTTTGGGTCAGAAAGTGTACTCCACCTACGAGTGAGTCACCTAATTTTGCATGTAGTTAGTAGAAAATGTCGCAAATAACAAAAAATAACGATTCTGGTTACAAATAGCAACAGTAATAAGACTATATTCAATTAAAAACAATAAGTTTTACATTGCCCATTTATTCTTTAATTATTTGACGAGAATGTATAGATTTTTTTAGAATAAGGGAATTTTTAGTTTCAAATCCGATAATGTGCCAAAATAGGCAGTGGTCTAATTATGGCCTAGAACGATTTTATAGTGCTTTCTTTTGGAAAAAAGGCATCGATTGAGGTCTACGAGTATAAGCAAACCAATCCGATGTATGTTGTCTATACAGGGTGACAATTTGAAAACTTACCACCCCCCATATCTGAGTAAATAAACGAGATATTAAAAAAAATCAAAATCCGTTTCGGTAATTCGGAGGGGGAATCACAATGACATAGTTGGCGACGCACCCCCTCCAACCCCCTGCGCCCCAGCCACCCCAACTTTTAAATCTTAAATAGTGACCCCCCATGTGTGATACGTCGTTGGAAAGCTCTGGAAAAATGCTTTCCAACCATACCAAATAGCATTACATTTAGGTTAGTAATTATCGTGCAAATCAAAAAATAAACATGGAAAATCGTATTTAACTTGAACTTCCAAAGCCGACTCGATAGCAACTCATTTTTGATCGCCAGTTATAATCTATTTTCAAACTCTTGTCGAACCTTTTCAAATGTTGGTTTTGCAATATTTCGACATTCTTGAATTATTCTCTGTCTTAGTTCGTCTATGTTCGCCGGTTGCGTTTTAAATACGACAGATTTCAAATGTATCATATTAGTTTATTTTTTGATTTGCACGATAATTACTAACCTAAATGTAATGCTATTTGCTATGGTTGGAAAGCATTTTTTCAGAGCTTTCCAACGACGTATCACACATGGAGAGTCACTATTTAAGATTTAAAAGTTGGGGTGGCTAGGGCGCAGGGGGTGTGGGGGGGTGCGTCGCCAACTATATCATTGTGATTCCCCCTCCGAATTACCGAAACGGATTTTGATTTTTTTAAATATCTCGTTTATTTACTCAGATATGGGGGGTGGTAAGTTTTCAAATTGTCACCCTGTATAAAAATGAAAAAGGTTAATAAATTGTTCCCAAAATACGTCAGTTCCTTGAAGTTCGGCGTTAACACACATTTAGACCACTTCCTATTTTTGTGCAGTTATATATTAGTAATTGAGTGAGAGGTATAACAATGCTGTATGTAAAAATTACGTTGTTTCAAATGTTTTACTCATCATACACCTACATCCCTGTTTCATATGATGGACATTTTGATAAATGTAACGCAGCTTTGAAAAATGAATGTGCTAGTCATATTTGCTGTAAAATTAAACATATTTTATCTGAAACGGGCTGAATCAGAAATTTATTCTCAGCCGTTTCCAAATAATAATCGCGTCAGCTTGTCGATGGACACTCTGCATTTGTCACAAAGCACCTAGACCATTTTATAGGCAATAGTTGTTTCTTTCTCTAACGATCACTGTTTTTGTTTCAGGAGATAGATGAACGCCAGCTTGCGGTAAGTGATTTTTCATTTCTAAGCATGGGTGAAATAGTGAAAAGTGCACATAGTGAAGGAAACGGAAGCAATTACATTTAGAAATTTACTAGGTGAGATATAACGACACTTTCCAAGTCAATTAGCTTATTAAGAGGATCGAAGTAGTCGCGGTACTGCAAATCGTTTAACAAAGCCACTTGCCAATCAAGAAATCGGTTTCCTCGTACGAGCCGGTATAGCCATGAATTCATAGTTATACTTGTTTAGTGCGAAGTTGTCCCCTTTTTGCTACTTGATGTTCGATAAAATATAAGATAGCTGGCTTGGGTGTTTGATTGTATATCATATAGTAATTAGAAGAAGGTAAGTGATTTACTTTTAAATTACTTGGTATTTGGTTTGGTTGCTATGCTTGTATTGGCCTTCCTTATTAACATTATAACCAACCTGGTTAGTCACTAAACATTTGTCTTGAAAATATTGTGTGGTACTCTAGCGTCATCAAGAAATGCACTTATGTTGATCCACCTGTACCACTCGCTAGTATCTCATTCTTCAGTAGATCTTCGTTTTATTTTAACCAGGAAAGTATATTGGTCTAAACTACTAAACAGAAAAGTAACATTTATTTCTTTGTATAGTTCAATGATCCAGTAGCAGCCATTATCGGGTAATATTCGTTCGTCTGCTTTTTGTCTACTACATCGTGAAATGCATCTGTATGGCTCATTCTTCAAGAGATCTTCAAAACTGCTATATTTTAAGTATTCTAATATATAAAATACCCTGTGTACTTAGCACATAATTCTAGTTTTGGTATGGTGGTCACAATTACTACCGGAAAGTGAGACCAAATGAAAACTTCTTATGTTCGTGTTCGTATATCCAGTGGGACCACTTAAGCTAGCGGGCGGTTTAATTTCTTCAACAAATAAGTGAGTAGGCTGCCTCTTGAATTTCAAAATAGATTTTAAGGCCGATGTTTTTATCTTACAGTTTTTTTTGTTAGTATGGCTATAACACTTTTGGTTGATGGATCCAAATGAAGACTGATGCTGTTCGTTGTACATCCAGTGGAACCGATCCCGGTTGGTTTTAGTTGCTTCGAAGAAAAAGTGAGTATATTCCTAACAAATTTAAAAATAGGTTTTAATAAAGTACCTTTGCGTATATCTGTACTATATGTCTGCGGTCTTTTGATATAGCAATAACATTGTTGGGATGATTTGTCTACTTTAACAATAGTACATTATATACCAAGGCAGAGAAGTACAGTATTATTGCCTGAGCACCAAGATTACATCTCGAGGCGCTTGCGCCGAGGGATGTAAGATGCGAAGGCAATAATACACTTCTCTACCGTGGTATATATACTATTTTTTTCACTACTAGCACTTGAAATCCTCTAAATTAACATATTATATTGATAAGAAAGTGAACGGTTGGACAGAATTTTTTGTTTCTTAATTTAACATGTCAATCAAGTACGTAGAAGTACAAGTCAAACAGGCCGTATTTTGTTCTGTCATTGAGATATTTTCAAAGAGTAATTTCGTTCGAATTTTTTCAAAATGTGATAATTTTAGGTATGTAATTTCTCTGGGAATGGCGGATGGTGGCAATTATTCATTTTAGAGAACTTGTCTAAACGTTTATTGAGAGAAATTTCGGGTTGTGTTTTATAAAAGTGACAGCGTGACAGTTCTCATTATTGACTACTAGTTAATAATGTCCACATTATTAACCACTTTGAACAAATGCCGAGAAAGCCTACTTTACAAGTGGAAAAAAGGTTAATAATCATGTCATCAGACGCTAGTAGTGAAAAAACAAAAAAAATGAGATAGTACTTTCAGATTATTTATTAATTTGCCTGTTTGAGTTTTCATTAATTTCGACGATTTCTCGGTAACTATAATCGATGGAATTTAAAAAGTAAAAACGTTTGTGTAAATAATGAAAATTCATCATTTGACCACTCATAACTAGCACAGGGTGAAATTTGCATGAAAATTGGCCCCTTCTGTAAAAAAATCTACTTATTTTGGATTTTTGACGAAACATCTATTTTGCTTAGTTTTAGGAGGTACACATTTTTGTTGGGCCACCTAATAGAATTTACAGTAAAACCGGCAATTTGAATTAAACAAAACACGTAACTGATAATAAAAACGGGCAAATGAATCGTTCTTCATTGGTCTACATTACGGTTTTGTTTTATTTATTCTCTTTTTCGATCAGACTTCTCAATCAAAAGTTATAAACTAGAAACCAATTTCGAAAGAAAATTCAAAGGGCTGTAACTTTGGAACTAGTAGCCCAATCTTGGAACTGTTTGAAATTGTGGATTCTACAGGCCACGTTCTATAAGAAATTTTTTTTTCTGGGTCGATCTGAGACAATTTTTTTTTTCGGGCCTCAGAAAAAGGCAGTGTATAACCTTCCTTTTTTTACCAAAAATCGACTGCACCAAAATTTCTCGGGAAAACACTTTTTCTTACGCTATTAATAAATTACTAACACGTTTCTCTCATTGGGGTTGATGTTAGGTTGTTCATTAAAAAATTCTGTTTTTATGTTTTACAATGAATTTATCATTTTTTCTCGTATTTTGAAAGTGCTGAAACACAATTATAGGCGACTCGCCTCCTTTGTATATTTTGTTACTTTTAATTATAAGTTGCATTTAAAAAAAAACTATATTCTAATTGATTTTCGAGAAAGGAATACTTTAAAATGAAGCAAAAAATGTTTTGTGGTGCACCGCAGAACCCCCCGCCCCAATCTTCATTACTTTAATGGCCCGTAACCTATGCAATTCCACCTGGCCCGTAAGTACCCAGTCCGCCCCTGTTTATCCAATACCAAGTACTTTAAACAATTTTGAAATAGTCAAAATTAGTGTTGAACAGTTTTTTCAAATAGAATCACAGTGGTTCGCCCGGGTATATGAAGCGCCCTGTATGTATCTTTCAAATGACTACACTGTAAATACTCATATGATCTACTGATTAGTAAAAGTCATTTTCTTTTTAATTTTTCCGTAATGTTAGCGTATGGGTTAACTAATTACTTTGTCGATCAACGTATAAATTATCGAAAACAACTTAATAGGTATAAAATTGTCTGTACAGGGTGGTTCAAATTTGTGGCGCACCATTAGGATCTCCGTAATGGTTAGAGAAACAATGTAGATAAAATGGAAGCAAAATTGCCCCTTGTTGTGACCAAAAAATACATTTGAAATTTTTTAAAAATCTTTGTAAATAACCGAAATATCACCAAAAAACTGAAAATGTCAAATTTCGTTTTCATCCTCCCTAGCTTTAAACTGTCAGAAATAGAGCACCTTCAATGGGCACTTTATTTCGGAGAAGCTGTATTTGTTGCATTTTCATAAGACAATAGTAGAAGCTAGCGGGTGCTATATTGGATTTTTACGGAATGAGTTAGAGGACAAAAAAGATACTTTTACATAAGTTTACAAAAAAAGTTTCAAAATCAAATGTTTTACAATAATTTCCCAATAAAACATCCACATCAACATCAACAACAACATGGCTATGATGGCGATGCATTCCAATGTATTGCTTTTTTTCTCATTTATCTCATTCCGCACAAATCCAATATGGCGTCGATATGAAATAAGCATCTAGTATTAGCCTGTAGCTTCTACATTTAGCGTGTTATGGAATTTCTGATAACAGATCTCCGAAAAAAAGTGCCGATGCACCAATATCACATTATTTGCGGTATTTGACAGTTTCCGTTTTTCGGTGATAATTTCAGTTAAAAATTGCCAATGCGTTTTTGGAGTCATAAAAAGGGGCACTTTGCCCCCATTTAGCCTACATTGTATCTCTCACCGTTACGGAGATCCCAATGGTGAACCACGAATTTGAACCACTCTGTACAATCTACGAATTATAAGAAGTATACTTCCTAGTTAAATTTTGAAATGTATGGTCACTTCCAGTTAAACCGGATATGATACCAACCACCTGAATTTTACACCCCTGTTCCCAATTCTACAAAAATTGTGAGTGAGCCTAGTTCGGTTTACACGCCTTTCTTATCAAGATTTTTTTTTTAATTTTTGCGATAACTCCTTGGTAATTTTTAGAAATTTTGCTTTCTGTATGGATTATTTGCCCGGTTACGACCAAGAAGGTCCCTAGTTCAAACTCGGGTTCGAGCTAGCAATTTTTTATGGAAATAGTGGGTCGAGTTGGTAGAGCAGTCTTTACTTAAAACTATGGGCGAATATTAAAAAAAGATTCTCAAGAACCCTAACACGGTTTAAATTTTTGTACTATTCATTCTTGAAGGATTCTTCAAACAACATTCATGTTTTTTCATAGACCCTTCGTCAATGGTTCTTCATAGTTCATGAAAGATTCTTCAGAAATTTTTTATCTCTTTTTTTATTATTAAATAATTATTAAATGTTTTCTACACAATGATTTGAAGCGATATTTATATTTGATCGTACAAACGGCCATAAAAATACTTCAAAAGTAAAACTTTGTAATAGTATATTAAGATACAAGTGTATAATCAAGTCTTTAAAGCACGCGCAACGAGTTTAAGGGCACGACGCAAAGCGGAGTGCTTTTAACGTTGCAAGTGCTTTAAAGACCAATTATACACGTGTATCTTATAGTATTTTTTATTATACCTGCAGTATAATTTAAAAATAGGAAATTCAATGAAATCATATTGACGTTACACTCGAATACATGTCTAATTAAGTGGGCTGGGTGTTCGTAATTTCACGATTGCCATGGAAATGTCACTTGACGTTTGCTTATAAAAATCCGTCTTTGTGAATTAAACGATTTCCGTTGAAAAAGATAATACACCGTCCATTAAATCGATTGTTGTAAAATCTAAACAAACGTTGATAGGTGTAAAATCCAACTCCAGTAAAGCCTATTATAAAGAATATGAAAAATTGTCTCCATGGATGAATAGGAAGTTACGAATACAGTCTTAAATGCATCCATAATGCTGGCATATATGAAGGAAATGTCAAAGATATTTAAATCTTCTATATTTTGGTGCATTCATTCAAAACTTTAAAGCAATGCTGCGATTAAAAAGTGGAACAGATTTGGAAGCATACCCTAAATTACGCGCGTTTGTGAAAGCTTCAACCAAAGGATAGGCACAAAAGCCAAAGAAATGTTCTGCATTTACAGAAAGCGACCTAAGAGGATTTTTTATTTCATCCAGATGACAGTTTCAAAAGTCATACTTGAAGTATCATTGCTTAGCAACTTTAAAGCACGTGTGTTTAAAAGGCCTTTTTTCGCACGCATTTGAGTGTTTAAAACGGAGATTGTGATTCAGGTATAATAAAAAAATTATTAAATAATTATTACGTGTTTTACTTCTGTAGTATCTTTATGGCCGTTTGTACAATACTCCAATATGGCCATCGCTTAAAATTATTGTGAGGAAATACATATGGTAAAGATTTTCACTACCATGGTTGCCATTTAAAATATTCTGTAGATATATATCAGATTAGAGATAAAGGTAGTTTCCAAAGATTATTCCGAAATTGTTTGCAGATTCTTGCAGACCTTTGCAAGTTTTGATATTTATGCATTCGTTCAGATTCGCCCGAAATCCACAGCAGCCCTTCAAAAATGTTTAATAAGATTCCTGTTTATTTGTATAAATTCTGATGTGGTTTCTCATGGATTTTCGGACAGTTTTCTGTAATATCTCCAAACAAGTTTAATGGAATCAATAAAGATTTTGCGAAAAACATTTATATTATTGTGTAAACTACGTCATGCGGACGTTTTCTTTCGAATCAGACCTATAACGATGGGCCGCCCTGTATAATGTGAATTTCAAATTATTTTATGTTAAATAATTTAGATTGAAGATAATCTTGATCGATCGTATCATTTGAATTCGAGATCAATGTTATTTTGTTGCCGAGATGTTTGATTTTGTTTAAATAGTTTTCAAATTTAATTTATGTGTTCAAAAGTTAGAGACATCATCTGAATATAATTGCGTGTTGTTTTGTCTCCGGAAGTTTTAGATTTAGACAACTCCTTTTAAGCGAAGTTGATAGATCTCATTCAAGATACAATTAATACTAAAACAACGAGGTATAATGTTTGCATTATTTGAAGCTAGAAGAGAAAATGAGTATTTCCGCGTTCAGATATTAATTGACGTTATGTTTGTTGATTTTAATATGTATTTTACATATCCCAAGAATTTGTTAACTAACATTTTCCACCGACTTGCTAAACAGGAGCATATTACCTTCCAACGATCCTTATTTACTTTATGTTAGTATGTATATGAGTTCACGAAATAGAAAGCCACGAAATTCTACGCTTCGTATCATGAAACATCAATATTGCAAAGTCAACTTACAAGGCAATTCCGTTTTCGCCAATTACCGTAAAGACTATGGTACACAACACAGAATCGACGCCCCGCATTGTTTATGGACGTAGAATAGGCGTGTGCGAAATATTTTATAAATTGTACTTTGATGGTGTTGTATTGCAGTTGAACAATAAATAACAGCTTGCGGTTATTTGGTCGATTATGTCCGGGAGATACAGCTATTAATCAGAAGCCTGAATGGAGGTTATTAAATCATTTCTGTTTGTACATTACATTATTCATAACATAAACACTCAAAGATCTTTTGCATGAGCATCCCTACTCATAATTAACAAACCATTTGGAAACCGCGTTTATTGATTTTCTGACTAAAGCACTACCCTTGATTATCTAGGCAATATCTATATGAGGTTCACAAAAATACTCTTCTCGCTTATCATATTTTTATTCTGTTCCGAAAACTTTCTTACTATTTTAGCCCATTCGAGGGTGTGGGAATGTTAATGTCAGAGGCAGTAATCCACTGGATTTACTAAATTCCTTGTTATTGTGCTAAACGTAATTATATCCTACTTTCACAACATGCACTGACAATTTTCTAAAACAATGAATGTCGCAATCGTGGTCTACCGGAAAGCTCTATCGCGTCGTAATGCAGTAAAAATACTGTGGTTAGCTTTACATTTGTTTCCGGCAAGTAGGAAAAGTCCAAAATAATTATCAACTAGGTTATAGGTTTTTATTATACTTTGATTTTATTAATTAACACGACAAAGCCTATCATGGAGTTCTATATAAATCATATCAACTAGGTACTCTAGCACTAAGTGCATTTTAACCATATGTATAGGGGTTTCGTTGTAGTTCTGAAAATGTGCTTTCTATTTGTCGTGCATTACATAGGAATTAAAAAGTCATTAATTCGTTACGCTTACACCAAATTTCAAGTCCAAGACACCTCAGGTTCAAAAGAAGTTAGTAGAAGAGAGGATTATAAAGAATTTGAGAGGGAAAGCATCAAGGGAAGTTCGGGCGCATTTAAGAGGCGCTCGAGAGGAACTTGCCAAAAGCTTGGCACTTGGGAAAAGATCTGGAGCGCATCTCCAGATTATGAATAGTACCTAGGCCCGATGTTTCCATGGAAACAAAATGTATGGGAGTGTATGATATTGTCTATCATAGCTTTAACCGAAACATGAAAGATCAGTCTGATATAAACTTCCCCATCATTTACTTTCCTACTGTTATATTTTCCGCGTCTTTTTATCATAACTATTCAGCTGGCTTAAAGGTTTTGGTATAGGTATAGATATTTAAATAAACAAAATGCTTTGTTGTACTAAAAAAACAGTTAAGTAAAAAAGCGCCATGTTATTTGTTACGGATAGTGATGGCTACGTGTTTCGCAATTGTACCCGACAACTTTAATTCTCATTTACTTCTCTCCGAAGTCCAAATTGAGAGCAATAACTGAAGACGACCCCCCGTTTACATTATAATGTGAAATAGAAACGTATACACTGTAAATGATTTCACGTTCCATTAATCAGCAGCAATGGCAACGAATGCACATTTATCTTCCAGCTTTTATTTCCGTCGACATTATTCTTTCCTATGGCCGCATTATGTGTATTTCCGATGTTGTCAATACATCTATTATAAACTTCCTGGCACGGCGCAAAAGGAACGCCATCAACCACTCACAATTTTTGCTTTGAATATAACGTTACATTTGCAAGTTTATATATTGAAATCATATTCCGATTAAAGCCGGGGATTGATCTTGTATCGTTTGCAAGATCGTTAAATGGCAACCCCTATAGAAATGCGACAATTTGTAAAGTCTAGCGGCACCTGTTGTATTGCATTACAAAGGCATCGTGTCGTAGTGATGCCTGTGAGAAAAGCATATTCTACAAAAAAAATCCCATTAGTGTCTACTATTAACAAAATGTAATTCTAGAAATGCGATTTCTAATGGCTTCCTCCATTTCAGGATGCGATGAATATTTTTTTCCTTGCAGTTGCTGTAGTCACCATCAGTTTGGAGTGTTTCAATGCTGGAATCGATAAATTCATTGTAGGTACTCATGAGTAAACAATCAAAGCAAAAGGGATTGGAACAATCGCTGAAAAACATCTCATCCAACCTCCATTATTGTGACTCTTAAGCGTCATCGATCGGCAGTTCCGAATTCCTGATAGTTCATTGAACACAAGCAATAAACTAACGGTTTCAGTAAATTAAAATTTCGTTTTAAAAATGAATCTCTCCGTTCATTTACATATTTTTGCTTGTCAAGTTTCCCGACGTGATTTTCAAAAGGAAATGATAAATTAATTAACTTTCTGCGCTATGTATTATGACTATTCATTTGTAGTAGTGCTTTTATTGTTGTCTTTATTCGCTTCTCTGACTTTAAGCTCCCACTTCTAATGCAAACACGTAGCCAGAAGGATTTATTTATTAATTTCGCGCGACGAGTGTTTTATATAAAATCTTTTAAGTACACGTTTACAAAGGATTTGTTGAAGTACAAACACAACTGATGCTAAAACTCAACTACACTTAGGTATTATTCGGTTCATCGGTCTAATTTTGTCATCATTCTTTTAAAATTAATATTAGCTTGCTAACTATATTTTATAATTAAGCAAGGTATAACACTAAAATTCGTTAATATGGAAATGATGTGCTAGCTCGGGCTTTTATAGGAAAACAAGGGACCATAGGCTTTTAACATTGTCTAGAAACCATCCAGAGATTTTCAAAACAGTTAAACTGTCGAAATTTTAAAAATTAATACAAAAATTCGTGATAATTAGTGTTAATGACGGAGAGGTGAAAGAAACTTCAGGTCAATAAAGCTTCTAGATACTCCATTTTTTTTTTAATAATAAACACTGCAGCTATTAAAATCTACCTAAAAAATTCAAAGCAACCGTTACTAATGAGTTCACTAGGAAAAATAACGCCTAATCTCAAATATTGTAACGGAGTTAGTGATGAATTGTAAGGATTTTAAACGCAACCATCCCCAAATTATAATTAAATCGTGAAACGTTATAGTCTGCAACCTGTAGGAACCTCCAACTTCGCAAGCCTTTTCATTCGGTGCCAAAAGCAGATGTGCTCAGTATAGGTATATATAGTTCCAAACTTTGTAAATATAGACCGTCACCACAATCAGGATCCGAAGGTAGTTTGACATTTGTCAAAGCGCATTAGGTGCTCATGTAGTACCCACTTATAGAAAATGAATACAGAATTTAGCAAAACGGAAATATATTGTTCCCATGCGTATATGTAATGTTAATTCAGGATCTTTAGGCTCTTTGTATGTAATTATCCATGGTTTTATGCTCTACTGTTTTTGTTATTTGCTCAGAACGCATCTTTTAATACTTATACACGAAAAGTAGACAATTGAGGGGCTTTATATGCCCCTTTAAGTTAGTGCAAGGTATTACCATTGGAAATGTTTATGTTGTCGTATATGGGTACAAGATTAACAGTTTCGTTCAAGGCCAAAAGGCAACGGTGTCTGATCAAGTGACGATTATACCGTACTCGGACGTGGTCGGTAGGTTAAGGAGAAGTCGCGGATGCTGTCGATACGGTACTTAATTAATAGTACTCCATTGTTTTGTTAATTCCAATCTAAAATTCTCGCGCATCTTCTTTGAAAATATTGCGAGCTTTAGGCTACGTTCAGACACGGCGACAATCACGAGGATCTTATGTATATGAAAATGTTCCAAATCGTTCCGACACAACCGCACGAGAGCCGTGTGAGAATCGCGCGATTATCGCCGTGTCTGAACGCAGCCTTAGACTTGGTCCAGATGGAACGAATTTTAAATAATTTTCAATAGTCCTAGATGTGACATGTTATTCCGTTTGATAGGTTATGATCATTCCTTACTGCCAACCGTAAAATGTAAATATGGTAGACATATCTTTAATTTTTAATTATAACGCAATTAATGGATTTTATTTAACGCTTATTGCTCTGTTTTAAACTTAAGTAATCAGTTCGATATATGGGGGCCGATGTGCTTATTTAATTTGCATAAGGTCAGTATAATCCCATAAAGAATACCTATTTAAAAGTGATACTTAATGTATGGTACAAAGGTTAATAAGTAAAGTTACTTAATAATCTGGGACTGAAATTAAAAATCGTCTCAGATCGCTTTCTACAAATGCCAAAGATGTCTTTGGGTCGTATTCCTGTTGGAAGCTTTCAAAAACTCGTAGAGTAGGTATGCTGCCAAATCTGTTCCACTTTGTAATCGCAGTACTGATTGAACCATAAGGGTGAAGATTAAAACCTTTGAGAATTGAGATTTCCTTCCCGCATTAAAAATGCATTTAAGACTTAGAAACTGGCTTCATTACTACCATAAAAGACCCGTAAGGGTTAGAATATACATTTAGTGGCACTGGAACACTCCATTTGCCGACAGTTTAAGCTAGGTGAAATGAAAACGAAATTGTGTTACCTTTACTAATAGGTACCATTTGTAGTTTTTGATGTTTACTGTATTATGTGATATGTTTTTCTTTACAAACGTCTATAATTTTAAAGAAATATCTCCATAAATAAGGATGCATGCGCACATCTAATATTTAAAATGTGAGATATGTTTACCTTTAACAGAAACATCTGTGATTAAAATTTCAAAAAGATATCTCGATAAATAAGACAGTTGATATTGTGCATCCCGCCCATGCGCACATTAATCTGATGTTTAGAATATGTGATACGTTTGCGTTTACTAAAAGCATCTTTGGTTAAAATTTCAAAGAAATATCTCCATAAATAAGACAGTTGGCATTGCGCAGTCTGCGCATGCGCACATCTAATTTTTACTATACTTCATTGGAAAATGAGCTAAAAATGTGTAATGTGTATAGTTAATTCTAAAGATACCCGCACGGAATTGATTTATATATCCTGAATTAAGTTGTAATTATGTGCATAATGTTAAAATTGCCCCCCTCCATAGCGATCGCTCTTGCTAAATTATGCATCCTCGTCAGAAGCTACTATCCCACATGACAAAATTGTGCAACATTAGCGTTTAATAAACGTTTAATGGTGACTTGTAACGTTAGGGTATAAGTACCATTAACTTACTATTAACGTCACCGCGACTGCTAATGTCCGCCTTCAAGAACGTTTCTCTGTAACGTCTAAATACCTACGTTTAGCAAACGTTACATCATATAACACTTTATAACATCAGCATTTAACGTTAATTGAACGTTTGAAACAAACGCCAATGCGATGTAACTCTCTTATGTTGTATAAACGTGGTACAAAAATGTTTATTAAACAATACTAAATTACGTTTATATCATCCTTATACATTGACGGTTGGTATTATTAAAGTCATATTTACTATGTTGTAAGCTAACAGTGTTGTTAAGAAATGTCTTAACAACACTGTTAGCTAACAACAAAGTTAAGTCTGGCTTTATAATACCGGCCGTCAATGTACAAGGATGGCATAAACGTAATTTAGTAATGTCACAGATTGTGTACTTTAATAAACATTTTTGCACTTTGATACTAAAGTGCACAATGTAAAAAAATTCAAATTCAAAATAATTCAAATAATTTTTTACCAGAAATTTAATGTATAAAAAATTATTTCATTCACATCAATCACTTCACAAAATTGTTAAAAATGTCCCACCATTATAAAGAATGCACAGTTACACACATATTTTCATATCATCGAAAACTCATTCTAACATTACTGGTGTAATGTTCATTAGTTCCTCTTCGATTGCATTTTGAAGTTCCTCAGTGATGTGCAGACGATTTCGAAAAATATTGTATTTCAAAATCAGAAAAAAATATATAACGGGCTTAGATCTGGAGAACGTGGTGACCACAATCCTCTGCTAATTAATCGATCATCGTAAAACTGTTGTTCGCATGGAGTATTTGTAAATGGAAAATACCTTGTAGGAAAACGTTGGATATCAGGAAATTCTTGATAGAATTGCTGGCGACAGGACTGAATGAAATACGTCCATGTTCCATCCTGTAGACTTGCACTTCGATAATGTTCCTTTAAGACGAACGCGTCATGCTTTGGTGAAAAAGACATGTGTAAGATTCTAAAAAAGTAAGGTTATACATCCATAAAATAATTTAATCTTTTACGTACTTTTTACATACTGCTAACGCCTAGGAGGAACCCCGGTAGAACTGTTTGATTTAAAATAAAAAGATGCGTACAAGGTCGAAAATACAGAGAAATTCAACACGTAAAAATCGCCGTAAATGGATAGCTTATTCAGTTTATTTGTTGAAGTCATTGTTGTTCATCCTTGATGAAAAAAACCACAATCGCCAATGTCTCCCAAAAAACTCCACAATTTTTAAGCACTTAATTCAAACTATCATCCACTTATTTTCAATCACATCACTCAATTCACAGAAAACCAACATTCAACAAACATGTTAAACTGCAAATGAAGGTAAACCGAGTGATGAGTCACCGACCAGCTATTTTTTCGTTGCGCAATGCCCAAAGGCACATTTTTAACATTACAAGAACGTTACTGTAACTGTGCAACTTAACAGTACCAAAATGTTGTTGTTGTAATGTTAAGCTTTTAAAAGTTGAACTAACGTAGTTACGTATGGTTCCGTCAACGTACGCAAATAACATCACATTCCTTAACATTACAGTGACATCGCAACAAGGTTTTGCATAAAAACGTTGTCAAAGTAATATTGGTATAAC
Organism: Photinus pyralis; assembly: GCF_008802855.1. Classification (NCBI taxonomy): domain Eukaryota; kingdom Metazoa; phylum Arthropoda; class Insecta; order Coleoptera; family Lampyridae; genus Photinus; species Photinus pyralis. The sequence goes on from NW_022170511.1 coordinate 49,613,963, forward strand.
GTTAGCCTTCTGAATGTTATTTTAACGTAATAATGTCCCGTTCCAGCGACGCAAGTCCAAAAGGTTACAATTTTTAACATTACAAAAACGTCGTATCCACGGGTTAGAAAGAAAAGCCATTCAAGTATCGTTGGTATAACGTTGATGTTTTGTTTAATTGAGTTGTTTCAAAATGCTACATTCGTTTAACGTACCAAACGTTTTTTTAACATTGCTTGTCAAGTGGGATATCACCACTTTTAGATCAATTAAATATAATACGCGGACCTATGAAATACCAACTTGTGTCACTACAAAGTATGTTGTACATGAACTAAAATGCCTTTTCTTTGGAAGTAACCAACCCATTCTCTGTGTGAATATAAACTGGAAACCACCAAGAATTGTTGTCTGCATACCAAGCAAACCATTTGATGATGGTTTGGTATATTGAGTCATACACAATTTATTTTAAACTAAAGTATATAGATACAGTTTGAAACGTTCAAAAACAAATACATATTTCCGACTGGTTATGAATTTCCTTTGTAAGTTATAACTCCAATTAGGCTACTCATGACTGCATTCGATCACTTATTTTACATCAAAATCAAAGCTACTGAAAATTACGGTACAAATAAGAAAGCTTTATATTAAATTTCTACAGATAACGCGAATGCTATTTATTTGGATTACGCTCAGTAAATAATACCAACAAAAAGGTGCGGACGATAATGAGTTGGATTCTAAATGTCAATGTTATGCCAGTAAGCCCTAACATTATTGTGACTGTTGGTTATGAATAAATGTTATTTATACGAAATTTCTTAACACATCGGTGAGTTTTGGGGTTGGAAACATTTTCTCGTTTTGTGGGAAACAAATCGTATATTTTGTGTGAAGGCATATGACAGTGCCCTACTGTAAACAGCATTAGCTTTTCATCCCCTAAAAGGGATTATGGATTCGAACACCAATTTTCATTGTAGTGTTTTATAAATTGCTTCTAAAGCATTCCCCTTTTCCTTTTATGTATTTATGCGATTTTGTTTTCAAGTTTGATGAAGTTCATTGCAAACGTACCTACCGTTTGATATGTATTGTGGGAATTATTAAAGAAGACGTGGGTGTAATTAGTGAACACTCGATTTTACTGCACTCACTGTAAAGGGTGGAACCTATCACGCCCAGCGTGACTGTGTCCTTTTTTTTTTGTTTTTTTCGGTGTTCCCGGATGATTGATTGTATTCGGTTTTTACCTTGCAGGAAGAGAGAGCAGAACAGCCGTTTTTAATTGTGTAATTGGTGATTCAACAACCACGTTTGTTGAAATGGCTACCTACTGCATTATTGAAAGAGATGTTCCAATCCCTCTTTGGTAATAGCAACTTGACAAATTAACACTTGCGCCGTTATGATCATCAGAAATGAGCTATTCCCATATATTACATCACACCCTACTATAGTCTATCTACATATATATCTATAATTATATAGGGAGTAATTGTGTATAATGGAGAAGTCATTGTACCAAAATTCCCGAAAAATTAAGTATTAACCCGTGCGAATGACGATGACTTTCTTTCTTTCCGAAACTTGCCTACGATTTCTTAAGTCTCGCGATCCAGAAAGTTTTTGATAGTTGCTAACCTTCATAAAATACAAAATCAAATGCATCATAAACGCATATAGTTGTAACCATTGATTATTATAAGGCTAAAGGCTAAATTGAAGACAAAGACCATCAAATTCAAACTAATGGGTCGACTTTCCTTTAGGAAATACCGCCGAAATTTTAGTAATATTTTTTAGATGACTTCATAATCGAATCTCTAGGCATTTTTATACTCTCAATTTTTATCACACGTCAGTGATTCCTTATTCTTTGGTAATCTGGACCAAGGAGATGGTAAAAATGGAAATCGATGCGGTAAAGCGTCAATTTTTTAGTGTGCTCACCAATCATCACTCTTTTGCCACAAAAATGTACCCAGTGGTAGAAATATTACAATATGTAGAGCAATTAGAAAATAAAATAAAATATGCAACCTATACAAATGGTCGGCCTCTCCCTCATACGCGGGTGAGAGCAACCCCCTTCATTTTGAGAGATCGACTACTAAAGATCATGTGCTGATTTTTGTTAAAATTGTATTTATTGGGTATGTGTACTAGTTAGGTACCTATTAACTTTTACCTGTAACTCTAAAACCAGAGGTACCATTTTCAACAGTTTCAGTTGTGCTTTACTACATTCTAGTTTTTAATTCGATCCTTTAATGTAGTTTTAGGACTCCCGTAATTCTTAGCAGCTTCGTTCATTCTCATTGTCCCATTCATTACGCTCTGTATTGCATTTACCAAAGATTCGGTGCTCCACTTATCACGGTTATCCTTTTTACGTCTATAGCTCGTGGATACTTAATCAATCTAAACCAAAATATCTTTTAGTATTCAAATTTGGTTTGCTTTAATCTAAAAACCTTTATTTTCTTGATTCAATTGTGGTCGATCTCTCTCATGTAACACGTGGTAGAACTATACCGAATAATAGTGAGAGATCGACCATCACATAAATTAGAAAGTAAAGCATTCCTATTCTAGTCCAGATAAATTAGTTCCAAAAGTAGTATAAACTGGATGCTGTCACTTCACTTAACGAAACCATGTCTATTCTATGTAAAAAAATCCGCTAAATCCGAAAATCATAATGCCCCTGGTCGGAAACTCCCGGAACATATTTTTTATTATTGAAAAAAACGAAGCAAAATGGGGAAATGTTTTTTTCGCATTTTATCTCGTTAACTATTGCCCCGAAGGAAAAAATGAAGGGGAAATTAATTTGTTTAGAATCTAATTCTCCACTAGATACAGTTGTATGGTACGTTCATTTTCAAATGTTATTCATTTTATATATAAGTAATCCCAAAGATTAACAATTTGGTAGTAATAAGCAAAATTCATCCGATCTTATTGAAAATCCGTATTTGATCACTTCTTTTGATAACAAAACAATACGACGAACCCGATCACCGTAGATTTTATAGTTATTGCATAATTAAATAAACAAATTTACAAAACGATGCTTTGTCTTTCAATCTGGGAACTCCCAAAGCTAAAACAATCATTTCCAAAAATTGGCCTGATAATTCTTGAAAACCGACGGGTTGTGGAACTTTTTTTTAAAATCCGAAGAATTTTCTTAGTTAGCAAGTGAAATAATTTCCGAAATATAACAAGAAATAATATAATATTATAATATAATATAATCTAATAGGCGAATGGGAAGCTGTCGGAAAGACGTACATTTAAAAAATACTTCCAAGTCAGATGAATAGTTCATGAGAAATCAGCTTTTGAATTTGGAGCTTGTTTTCGAAAGAATGTTTTTGTGGATCGGGTCGCACCGAACGACTTCTTTAAAGAGTGAACCTTTTTTATTCTTCCACTTGACCAAAATGAATGATTTTATAAATCATTCGAGTGGCAAGGGCCTTTATCGAGTTACCTATCTTGTGATATTTAGGGAGTTATTCCATTTGTTAGTAAACTAGAAAAATTCCACAATCCGTCGATTGGCAAGAATCATGGGGACCATTTTTGGAAAAGGTTGTTTTGGGGTTCCACTATGTATAAACAAATTGAAAATGCTCTGGGAGTCATCCAGTTTGAAAAACAAAGCATCGATTTTTAAAATTTGTTTTTAATTATGCAATAACTATAAAATCAACCGTGATCGGGTGTATCACATTGTTTTGTTATCAAAAGAAGTTACCAAATATGAATTTTCAAAAAGATCGGATGAATTTTACTTAGTAATATAATATAAAATTGTTAATTTTCGGGATTACATTTTTATATTTTTCCATAAAAAACAATAAAATTTGAAAATGAACGTTCCGGACCAACTGAATCTTATAAAAAATTTGATTCTAAACAAATTCATTTCCTTCAGAGCAATAGTTGAGGAGATAATTGAAGCCATATGCGAAAAAAAGACATTTTTCCATTTTTCTTCGTCGATTGTTTATAACACTCTGTTCCGGGAATTTCAGGCCAGGAGGACTATGATTTTCGGAATCAGCGAATTTTTTTACATAGCACACCCTTGGTTGGTTTCATTGAGCGAAGTGACAACATCCAACCCAAACCGTAGTTTGGACTATTGGTAATTATTAGAAAGTGAACACAAAACCTTCCCCATACACTTCGAATAATCTTTAATTAGAAGAATTAGAAATTAAAAAAGAAATTAAAGATTAGGTATTCCAAGTGTTTGGGGAAGGTTTTGTGTTCACTTTCTAATAATTATCATACAACCCCATTTCGAGTTCAGCAGAGATTGGACACCAAAATTAATATGGACTATTGGTATTTAGACTATTGGTTTTTCTGAGGTTATACACCAATATAAGGCATATTCTCAGTGATAAAAGCAACTTATCGATTATAAAACTTGACCTATATTTTCAAATGTCGCTTGCACCCGGAAAAGATAACATTTTCAGAACTGCCAAAACACAAAAAAATAATTGTAAAAAACAAACCGCACGTTGCACGTTTTTGAACGATGGATGACGTGTAACTGGTGTAGGTATAAAGAGTCCTGCGTGGCGGGAGGTGCGGTGCACCTTGGAAAAGCCCCAATTTCAGAAGATTATTGTAAAACTGCTCTTTCATCCAGGATATTGTTGAGAACTCTTCATGTTTTCGTGATGGTCGCCTATCTTTTTAGATTCAAAACAAAGCAATCCTGATATTGGTAAACAAAGAAGAAATTAGAAATCACCTATACCGAGTGAATATTCCCAAACCGAACATTTTTGTAGATAGTTGCTCCCCATGTTAACTTAGAGGGTTTATAATGACAATATCGAAAGAATATTTCTTTCCTCGTCTAATGATAAACGAATTAGTTCATTTTCAGGTGTATTTCTCACTATTTTATCAAAAATTCGGCAATAAATCCACTTATCCACAATCATATTAAGCCATGGCTATAATAAGACAAAAAGCAGATTGAAACGTCGAAATCAATATCAGTTTATGACAACTGGCATTAATTTTTTTGTAAAATGCGGTTCACTGAGGAAAAAGCCTGGGAAAAAGTATTTATAATAAACAACGTTTAGAGCGGAAATATTTTCTCTAGTACGCGATATTTGTTTTCCGTGCATTTTAATGAGCGTCCCATTCCGTCTGTGTGAAAACTTATTTCAGTCTTTAGGAAATCTCCAGTTTTGATAAAATAATGAGAAATGCACCTGAAAATAAACTAATTCGTATATCATTACATGAGAAAAACAATCTTCTTTTGATTGGTGTCATTATAAACCCTCAAAGTTAACATGGGGGGCAACGATCTGCAAAAAACGTTTTTCCCATGTTAATTGCCTATGTTCGGTTATAAAATATTCACCCGGTACCTATATTAAGAGTTTCACTAGATACATAGAACAAAATATAAATGATACTTCAAATAAGAAGGAAGAGAATGCTAGATAATGGAGTTGGATACAAAATTGAATCTTTATTATAAATCGACAGTTATGTAATTTCAATTTATTAATCCAACACACTAAATACGGTCCAAATTCCAACAATTGCGAAACAGGTCCATATATGAACGACACTTACTTTGTTTTATAATGCATATTTTAAATGCTACTGCACAAAAACCTGATATGTTCGAAACTAATTGACAGTAATTAAATATTTGACTCCATTCAGAATTACGCGGACCATGGTTTCGAAAGTGGGTTTGGATGTTTCAGTTCCAATTAATTTCAAAGCATTTTAAGAGGTGTACATATCACACTGATTCCAAATGCATTTCCATAATCAAACCGCATAAAATTTTAGCCGACGCTTTGTGTTTCATAACCATGTTTTCTGTTTTAATTGGAGATAAACGTTGTTATGTTCGTTCACATCACGAGATGGAAGCAGGTTTGATTGACGTTCGCAAGTTATTACGGGGTTTATTACTGACTCACCTAATGGAACTATCAACGTCGATTGCAAATATTGCGTTAGGGATGTGTGGTGTTAAAATCAATACAGGCGCTTCAACTCGTACTTATAAATGCTTGGCGTTACAAAAAGTTTGTTCGAGTTTAAATTTGAATCTAAATGTATGCTACTCTAAAAAAATCTGTAAGGATAAATATAACTATTAACTATAGCAGTTAATTGCAATATCCCAGGTAAATAATTGATTTGTAAAAGCGGAATAATGGTAATCCTAATTCACATAATTAACTCACCCTGCCGTTCGAATACGTTGAATAAATTAAGTCTTTACCTGCAACAAAGGAAATAGAAATTAATACAATTTGAAAATCCTGAAATGATATTGATGCCGGGCATAAAATCTATTTTGATTTAATACTAAACGTTTTAACCAATTATCTCCACAATCAACAATTGGAGCAATATTTCACTGATTGTTTACGGAAATACTACCACTTCTGACTTGGTAGCGATAAACACAGTATTCATTAAAAATATGTTTCATAAGCTTGTACGATTTTCTCATTGAGATAACAATGCGTGCATAAACTCGTTGTCGCATGTAAAATGCTTATTGACTTTTATCTAGCTTTTGACATTTCCATCCCAAACAAATTGCAGCTATCAACGTTTCCACTGCTAGCCATATAAACAGATAGCTTTTAGATTTTTTGCGGTTTTACTCCTCGCCTCTATTTCAACAGGAAAATATTATTCTATCCCTTGAAAATACAGGCACTTTCCCGTAATTCAGCTGCTCTATGTTATTAAACGTACTTATTTTAGCTCGTCGACAATATATCTTGAAAGTAACTCAAACAAAAGTGCCACTTAAACCCGCTACAGATATCAAGATGAAAATGCACTTAAGCGCTTAAAAAACCACGATGGCTAAAGTGTAATTATCTCAACCTTTTCTTTCACAAGTGTATAAGTAAACATATTCAAGTCAATAAAAATTCAGGTTCTTGGTCGGTTGCCCTGGTAACGAAATCTTCGCGCATCAACAATTCTCGACCGAAAGAGTTATTTTAGAGCTTTTATTTATTTTGTTGAAGTATTAATGAAAGAAACTGTGACATTTTAAGATTGGCTGTCGCCGTTTTAATCGATTTCGCTTATTGCCTGCTAGAATATTATAAAATATTGAAAACGTCTCAGAACTAGCTCGAAGAGAACGACATTTTCATTTTGATAGATTTCGGATTGCACTACATTGACAATAATGAATAACTATTTCGGTTGGTAATCGAATCGCACATTTCTGAAAACCAATGGGCCATCTGGGGCAGCTTCCGATTCTCAAGCGCTGTCATTTGTATTTGTTCCTTAAGGCTCGTAGATTACTTAGGGCTTAAGATGGTTTATGGTACGAGCTGTTTTCCACTATTAATTAAGGACGAGATTTAGTAATGGCTCTTCGTCTTCGCGAGAATGTAATGAAAGTCACCTTCCTTGTAATGAAATCTCGGCATTTCCTATATTTAAGTCGTTTGAGAAATTAAGCGAACATTTCGCGTTACGTTCAACATACTAAAACCTTTATTTGTTTTGCCACGATTCAAAAGGTGAGTGCGAATTGAATGGAATAGCAAAAGCGCTTTCAATGGTAGTTTATAACACCGTCTTCCATTTCTTCTCCTATTTACGAAAACGTCTCAAGTATGTTCTGAATTCAAGTTTATCTCAACAACGTATTAGTTTTAACGATCAAGTCGCACTTGTACTTCTTGAAACTACAAAGCCAAAATTCGTAGCATAGTTGAATTTTACTATTTTTATTTATTTATTTGTTTACATATTGTCGAGGTTTTTTGTCAGGATTGATTCGATGTTTTGGCTTAGGTTATTTTTCCTTCTTTTTTCGCCATATGATGGACATTCAGGGATGATATGCTCGACTGTCAGTTTGGTTGTCCAGTTTGGGCATACCTACCCGCATACAGGTGGTGGTTTTTTTAGCATCAGGTGTCGATGTGTCAGGAGTGTGTGTCCTATATGCGAAGGCGGTTTATAATTACTTGGTCATTTCTTTTATCTAGTATTAGTAGGTTGGTGTCTAAGTGTGGTTTGACTTCTTGAGGTTTTTTTTGAGTTCATGTGATCACTATAAGGAACTTTGTTTAATAGGGCAATATTTTTATCGGATAGTGTTTGAAAAGCTAGGGAGTCGGTTCCCATGTCAGACCAACCCAGATAAACCTGATGTTTTTGGATTGTTTTGATTGTTATTGCAGTTTAAAAAGTTCTACTTGAATTTTTCGAAGAATTGAATGGATTGGATATAATTATTGTTGTGTTGTCTGTGACTATTAAAACGATATCTTCCGGAATTTCTTTGCATATTTTAAGGGATTGAAGTATGACTGTTGTTTCCTCGGTGATATACTACTGGTATGCGAAGAGTTATAATGTTTTTTTTTAATAAAAATGTCAGAACCAGAACCGTTATTTTCAATAGGTCCAGGTTTTAAAGTAAATCTAAGATTTTCCTAAAACGGAGTTCGAAATATTGAAATATTTTAGAGTTTCATGATGATATTCTGTATAATTTCTAGTTTTCAGTTAAAATGTCAAATTTGACGGGTTTACAATCATATTACTTTACAAAGTATTCCAAATTTTAACTTTAAAAAATCGATATTATTCCATATCCTTGAAGTTTAAATTAGGGATTGGACACTTTTTTTAAATTTATGTATGTTATTTACAATTGCAGCTCAAACGCGTTACAGCAACAAAAATTTTCGAAATATTAACAATTATTTATATTTTTTAAAAGCTGAAATCACACTCAATCGATATAAACAAATTTAATTACTCAATGTCTTAATAACTATGGTGCTCCGTTTAAAAAATCAAAAGTTTGGTTATTATTTTAACATTTATTTTGGGAAAAAAACTGACCACGCCACCGAACACTACGTAATGTGAAAATTATTTTAAAATATTTAGGTCAGGATAATTTCCACTTTATCTAAAATCCCGATTTCACATAGCGCATTTTCAAAATGTTTAGCTAAAACATCTCACACATAAAAGTGGAAACCTACAATCCGAACCTGCTGATGGTTTCTGATTGATCAATTATCCTGTCCCAAATGTTCAATGCATTAAACGCCCCAATACAGTCAACTGTCAAATCAAAAACGGCACCCTATACTTTAAGCGTTGACTTGAAAATAAACGTTTTACTTTACCGCAACAAAGCGGTCAAGCTTAATTTATTAGACATGTAATTCTCTAAAATCATAATGGCGTAATCGGAATCCCCAACAACACCACTTCCTCACATCCCACCTTATTTAAATATAAAGCCACAGCTAATTTACACCCTCGCTCTATACAATTATGTTTAGCCATCACTTCCATTCGCCTTAGCTGTCACATTCACATTACCGCTTTGCCTACTCTTTTAGGCAATTTTTTTTTTAATATTTAATTTAATAATACGATTTCCGAGGCAGATATTTGGTTTTGTGCGTTCACTGTAATCCAACGTTGCAATTTTGATCGACATTTGATCTTATGCTAAGCTTTAATTTTTCGGTTTGGTTATGGCCCAGTAAGACTTCGAGGTAGATTTAGTAGAAGTAATTAGAAAATTAGAAAAGCCGTAGATTTTTCTAGATAAGGTAAAAATAAACAAGTGTAAATTGCGCACAACTCTTGTACAAAAGAAAGCGCATTTTTTTAAACTGAAACAGCTTAGTAAATGGTTGGGTTATAAGGATTAATGGGGAGGAGACTTTTTACACATAAACATTTAAAGGCCGCCGGGCATACATTCAAAATCTACGCTATACAGGCTGATTCAAATTCGAAAGTAGTCGGAATTTTTTCAGTTTCAAAACTGCATTTTGTTAAGCATTAAAATATGCAACTTTACCAAATTTAAGCTACCTATCTCTTAAGTTCCCGAGATCCCCATGGTGACCCTCGAATTTGAATCAGCCTGTATAATGCAAGAAGAAGCGATCCCTTAAAAAATTCTCCGAAATATTGCATTTTCCTTTTGTAGGCACTCCAACATATATTCGCATTATTATTATCGTGCCAATTTTCAGTTGAATTCAAGATCAATCTATTTTTAGTTTAAAGTAGCAATATACAGTGAGGAGAATAAGTAATTTCCACTAAAAAAAACATAGAAGTTCCAATTGGAAATTAAGTTTCCTAGTTGTAAAGTATTGAGTAATTGGTGCACACCTACAAATTCACAAATTCGATGTCTGCCATTGAAGTCAAATAAAGTTCCTAAAGTTGCCCGGCTGAGAGTCGAATTTTCACAAACTCCTATCAAGGTTTATAGGAGATAAGTTTCCACTAACATAGAAATTTGGGAAATTAAGTTTCCTAGTTTAAAGTAAGAATTGTGCCACATTCCAAATTCGACTTTATCAAATAAAGTTCTACCGAGTTCGAAACTACAAGGTTTAAATTAATAATTAAGGCTTTTGATATGTTTGGAATTTTGCGTAAACTTTTCCCAAATACCTCACAAATGTCAATAAGTATATACAAGGCTTACTGTGTTGAGAGCAATAGGAAGAGTCTATCAAACGCACTAAACACCCCCACGCAGAAAAGGTGTAAATTGCATATTGCATTGCACTTTACTTTGTAGATCATTTCCAGACCCCAACTGGTTTAGAAATCCCCTGAAAAGGGCTCAACCTGCACTGGAATGGAATTAGAATGCTCTAAAAAGCTTTCCAATAGCTCAATACTTGGAAAAAATTGTTAAACCTTCTATGTGATTTCCAGAACCTTCTAGGTTGCATTGCAGCACTTTCCTGAAATATGTCAATTATATTAAACTGGAATTAGTAACATACGATCATAAAATCGTTCACCTGCAGAAAATCTAAAGCTCTAATAAGGTAACGGCCAGAAACAACAAAGCCTGCACAATAACGTGTCCTTTTTAACATTCTTTTTTTTATGTTAAACCAGTTATAAAAAATACGAATGTGTCAACAAGAGCAACGTGTCAATATTTGAACTCAAAATTGAACAGACAGAATGAGTGAAGATAAAGATGTTCCGTTAAAGCTATAGTGCGCAATTACCTCAAAATGCAAAATGTGAGAGACTTGACGGGAAAAAACCGCATACACATTGTCATCATGAACAAGGCAAACAAACTGGAAAATCTCAATTTACGGGCATTATTATTAAACTCAGTTACAAGAAGTGTATTGCTAAAGACAACACTTCGCGAGTACAGTAGAGGTGTATTATTCATCGCTGAAAAATTACGCACGCAAAATGGAAAATAAGTTTTAAACTAAAGGTCGTGTGACAATGAACGTTAACTTTTCTGCACAGAATCAATTCTAATACTACTTGCGAATTCCTTAAGTCTCCAGGTGCAACTAATTTGCTTGAGTTTGCAAACAGGGCGAAATAAGCCTGAATGTACACGTAAACTCGCAATTACATGTAAGTAGCAAATGTTTGTCAAAGCGTTACGCTTCCTTTCGAAGAAATCGGAAATTTCATTCGGGGAAACTGTTATTCCACTTTTGTGCCCTAAGCTAATTTTATTCAATTATCGTTGATACTTTTCTAAGTTTGAAAATGAAGTGAAACTGGCGGAACAATTTTAGAAACTGGTTTGAATGTTTCGCGCATAATGGCCTAATTTACATCACCCCATTCTAAGAAGATTTTCAGGGTAATGGAAACAAATGCGTTTAATAATTTGAGGTTAGTCTAATTATTATTGTAAAAATGTTCCGTTTTGAAAAGTGTGATTACTTATGCCATATTTAAAATCCTCCTATTTGTCAAATTTTTAGAATTGGGCAATTTATATTCATGCGATATTCTGGAAGCACCTAATCTACCTTTTTGTACAAAGAATGCCTCTGTTTTACTGATTAAATTTCGTTGTCAAGTTTAATATGTTGCTGCAAAGGTAACGTGAAGCGTTTCCCATTATTAAATATATCATTAGTTGACTTCTCTTTTTGAGGGTTTGACACCAATTAAACTCAGCATGTACTTTTTCATTATTAAACGGGGAATGCTATTTATTTTTTCCGTATTCCTTTGATCAAATGTAAATGTTCCCTCATGGTCCGATAAAATGTTAAACAAAATGGCTTAATTGCTCATAAAGAAACATACATATTTACTTACCAAATGCAAATACGTACATTTTTCATGCTAAAGGTTTTGTTTGTTACTATATTTGGAATATCAATTGAAGTTATGAACGAGCTATAGTATATCGAAAGTCTATTTTTTGTTTCATTTGTCGGATTGTGAAATCTCGGGTTTTTTATGTGCATAATATGTCAAAAGACTTAAAAATAGCTGTACTATAGCATGTAATAGCCAAATATGCCTATTCAAGTCATTTAGAAAAATTGAAACCGCTTTGATCGGGTGGTTTTTTTCGTGGAGCTCTAAAGTAAGGTAGAACTTGATAAGGCAAAGAAAAAGGTCACTTTGTTTCGTTCACCCTTAGAGATTGGTGCTTAAACGCCTTTTAATTTCTTTGTATTTCAATAGCTAGATTTAAATACGCCCAACCTCATTCAAATGTCACAAATGGTTATTTGTCAAACTCGGGTCTACTTTTTGTGCCGACAGGCGCCTCAGAGTCACAATTATAAATTAATTTAGTTACGCAAGCATCGAAAACAAATTATACGCTGCTTTGCGATATAAATTCATCAACTTGGAACAGCTGTTTCCTTAGGTGTTCTGATAAACCTACTAAAAATCTCTGGAAACGGGAATGGGTGCGTCGGCAGGGAACAATGGTTTCAGTTTAGGTGCTGTGCCTATTTTTATAAGTAAGCAAGTGCCTATATTCATTTTTACTATAAGATCAGAACCTTAGCAGCTATAAGAGGCCAAATAATACAAAAAAAAAACCGAAACGAGTGAAGTATAGAGACAAGCAATTTTCTTCCAAGAGCTCGAGAAGCTTTCATTTCGTTCTTCCGCCCTGATGTTGTTTTTTTGTTATTTTGTTTGTATTTTTTCATATATAGTTTCAGCGATGGCTACAACCTCAATCAATTTTTTAGTTTATCAAAGTGTAATTCTATTATTTACACTATGCTACTATTATTCAGAAAATTACGGCGATTTCCTTAGAAATGGGGAATTAAAAAGAACCAGTGATGGCGGTAATGCATTTTTATACAAAGTTTAAACATTTTTAAACTTTTGGAAGTACCTATTGAATAATTTTGAATTATTTCTGAAAATATAATGGAATACGATGGTAAGTTTTTATTTGCCGTACACAAGAGGAGATCCAGAAATTAACCGACATGATGAAAACCATAATCAAAGTTTAAGAGCTGAAACAAATGAGGTTGGAGAAGAGGATGGGGGAAATGCAGACGGATGTACAGGTCAGAATAAAACGAAGAAGAAAATTGAAGAGGGCCAAGATAAATTTGAGAAGAAAATAGAAGCAAGAAAAAATGAAAAGAGAAATGGAAGAAACCCAGGTGAAGATAAAAAAGGAAACTCGAGAATTAATTAGCGGTTTAGAACTACGAATGGAAAAGGTCGACAAGAAATTCAGCACCAAACCAGAATTATGTGAGAAGATTTGAAGCAAGAAGTCAAGGAAGACGAACAAAAATTAGAAGAGCGAGAATATACAAGAAACCAATTTCAAAAACCCGGCGGTGGAAACACTTAACCGATGTGGAAGTATACCTAAACAGAAGGAATGCAGCAGTTGAAAAAATAAAGGAAGAGGTTAAGAAAAATGAAGAAAGGTTTTACCAGCATGATAGAGATATTGGAAAATTAAGAAACAAGTGGAAAGAATCAAGGAAGAGGACGAACTCTGGAAATTCCACATCTATTATCTACAAGGCTGACCAAAATCATATCTCTCCAACGGGCGTGGCTGTAGACCTGAGACTTGAAGCAGAATGATGTGAACAAATTACAATACAATCAGGATAATGTTTGGAGGATCTTCCAAAGTGTTGCTGAGAAGCAAGTTGGCAACAAAATAAGATGCAACCTGTACCAATATAAAATTGTTAATGGATAAAATTCAAACAGTTGATTGTGTAGTGTATCTCTCGAACGGATGGTGCTGCTGAAATTTGAAGTGGGATACGGCAGGATGATAGCAGCATAAACAGGATCTGGCTTACATGATCCTGATACCAAGGTGTTGCCAACTTCCCTCGCCTAATTATTACACTTGTATTTTAAAAATGCTGCAAAACGAAATATTGGTGAAGGACCTTTTTATACTTTTACATTGTACGTGGAGTATTAATATAGTACATATAACCAAAACGCAACGAACTGAATCAGATTCAGTTCATCTGAGGTGAAGAAGTAAAAGATCCCAAAATTATCCTATCAAATTTCACAATTCTGCTAATTTCAACGTTGAATGGTACAATTGGGCATTAAATTGTAATACGTGAGTTGCTGGTTAAAGATCAAGGTGGTTTAATATTCTCTAGCTTTTTCCGTTAATACCTACTTTGGCAATATTATAAACAAGAAAGTGAAACCTGGCGTAGAATATAATTTCAGAATTTATAAAGTTGAAAAGTTTTCCTCGCCGCTTCCTGTATTATTCTTAACCAACAACCAAAAGCGGCGATTAGGGTTAATTTTAGAATTCCTTCCGTATTAAGATTTCGTTAATTATTCCGCACTTACGTATTAATCAACGTTGCGCCATGAATAAGTGACGAGTCTAAATCCTTATGAGAATCTCCGCCGAGTCCCAATATACGTCTTTATGTGATTCTCAAATAATCCTCTTCATGAAACACGACGATTTGTGCTAAATGAATTCGGCATAATAGCACTTGAGCACCTACTGGAAGATATTACATATTTATGCCCATCGTAAGTAAAGTGCAAAAAAAACTGAGTTCAATTTAAAGCATTTTTAAAAGCTATCAATGTAATTTTCAGTAAAAAATACAAATAAATGAATAGTTTGAGGCAAAAAAAGCTCAAAAGCTCATTTGCCATCGATTCGTCGAATAACTCCCGTCTCGCCGCCCTACTAAATACCTAGCACAGATTGCGTTAATTACAGCTAATTGCCTGATTAACTTTCAGCCAGTTCGTGAAATATTTTTCCATTTTCCACTTTCCATCCTAACCCAATTCATTGCAGATCGTATGCCATCCTTTCAATTTTTATATTTGCTTGCTGAGAACTAAGGCAGTGCTCACTTTCAGCATTTAACTGCAAACAAATCCCTCGATGTATTGATAATTTAAATTTAATCTCAACTATAGCTTCCTGATCTGTTGATACCTGTTGTTTACTCTTTGCCCACTTTTACCAACTTTTGTGAAGCTTAACTTGGTAACAGAAATTTGTAGTACAGCAGCACATGAAAGAAGTCTCAAACTGGACGGGAGTAGGTGATTTTAATCTGAAGGCCGAGTAGGAAAATTGGGATACGTATTTCATATAATTTCACCGTGTATATATCGGAAAATAATTGGATATATGAATACATCCCAGGTTCTCATTGCTCAAGGCATTTACATCTACCAAAGGAAACCGTTTCTCTGTATAATCCATTTTTCGTGTTATTTATTTCGGAAAAGAGAAATTATTTGACATTTTTGCTAAAACCTCATGTTTATAAAGTGTATTCTACAGATTCATTAGGCTTGAATTAAATTAATGCATTTGAATAAATTATAAAGAAAAAGTTTATTACCAACTTTAATTAAGGAAATACCCAAGAACACTGCCTCTTCCCTTAATATTTCTTGATGAAGTGAAAAGAAATCAATTCAACGAATCGGATGTAAAAATTTAAATACGAATTAGTACTTACTTCCAGTCATTTGGCAAACAGTTCCGAGTCGCTATGAAAGCATAATTTCGGTTAATTTCAAATTTAACCAGTCCTTTTATACGAAGCGCAATGACAAAAACGTCAAACGTGTGGAGTTCGATGCGGTAAGAAACCGTCGGCGCAAAAGTTTACTTATTCAATTCTAAATAGTTTAATTCTCGGAGGAGACTTTCGGAATATCACGTAAAAATCTTGGGGAATCGGCGGTCGGATTCTGAACTTGCATTATTATCAAGGGAAACAAATGCGATCAATCTACTCGCGACACGTGCACGAGAATTTTTAAGGGCAAATTCGATTTTATAATATGTCAGACCGGAAAAAAAGGGAGAAAGTTTTTTTGTTGGTTTTGATTTACTGTTCCAAAATGGGAAGAAAAACGGTTATTGAACACCACTTGATACTGTATAAGTATTTTATTTTGTCTTCTATTTCATGGCAACCGTTCTCGTGGAGTAAATGGAAACATTTGCAAATTGATGTTTACATGTAGGCCACTACTTTCTCAATGTTCCTTAAAAATTGATACCATATCATTGCTATACGATTTATTATGCGAATCCACGCGGATTTGGATAGACCAAGGACTGGGTTCTGCCAAATACAGATTTTCCGTTTAGAAAAAGCGGATGTTATCGATCTGGCCGCAAAAACTCGTCTGTTTACTATTATTCTTGGCGCTCAGCAACAAAATGTTCGATCTTGGCTTCTACATGTTTTTGTATTAATGTATGAAGCTGATGTAGCTATAAGGTATTCAACACAAAATATTTAACTTTTAGAAGTACGTGTAGGTAGAAAAATTGGAAGGCGCAGGGCATGGATAATGAAAAAACCACTATTGTGTCAATTATTGAATAACGTGAAAATCTACAACCCTCTACCTAAGGTAGGTAGGAATGAGAATTCAGTGCTTCAAACACGTGCCACATACCACACCATTTTTAGCTGCATAGGTAGTGGCAACAGGGCTAAGAGATGAAAAGTTAATGACAAGGATTTGTCATAAATTCTTCCCCAAATTGATTCACCTTGTAAAATTGTTTATCCAAGAGAAAGGTAATCATAGAACAAGTTACAGCACATACATAAGTTGCTTCAAATTCGTGGCTCTCCGTAAGGTTAAATGGGTTTGCTGGGCATCCATTCTCTCGGGATGTTCCAAATGCAGGAAAATGATAAGCCGGAACAGAGTTCACAAAACCTTCCCCATAAAATTTGAATTTATTAAATAAAGATAGCATATATTAAAGGCGACATGTTGCGGTAAAGTGCCATCAAACGAATTTATCCCAGTGATGTTCGATATTGATTACAATATGAAGAATAAGCATAATGTAGTGCCTTCATTCCTGTAGAATACGTCACAATTTTAAAGATCGCGTTTCCCCGTATCTTTGAAACATTCCGTTTAGTACTTATATTAACGAAATTGTTCCAAGAATTACGGTTTTTTGGCAAAAATTTTCCACCTCCTTAGTTATATTTAACATTAAGTAATTATTCTCACATTCAATTATAAACATCTAATGATACCTTCATAGTAGGTGTACACAAACAGACAACAGACTCAGTACCTAAATGATCATTTTGCATAGTGTTTAAAAAACACGACTGAGAAATTTGTTAAATATAAGTAAGTAACTGAAATTAAATTTAACAATCAGGCGTAAATGTAATTAGTGCAATTAACACTAATGAACGGGTTTTATGAATTGATTACCACTTTAAAACTTCTTAAGTTCATTGTAGTATACCTCAATTCTAAAATGGCGTAATTAATAGGGATTAAAATGACTGCAGTAGGTACAGATGAGTGAAGAAACCTGACATTCCTTCAAACAATAGACACATAGATAGGGACTATTTTACTTGTTTCTTAATATGCTATATTATAACAACGTAAACTGTTGCCTAATAGGGGTTGTTTCGAATCTCTCTTTTTTTGGCGTTAAGTGCATGTTTCGGAAAAAGAACATAGTAAATATACATCAATCTACAACTTTGTTAAATTTTATAATTCAGCACAATGATTTTTACAAACGTAATCATTACTCCCCATGTCTCAGAAAATTGAAAGGTTTATAATTGTTTCTATACAATAAACAATTTGACACTTCTGATAAATTTTACTGTATCGCAGCGGATTACGTTAACCACATCTAAAAAGAATAGTAAATACGGGGTTACGCACTGAAAACGAGACAAGGCTTTATTCGGATAGTTAAAACTAAATTACCGAAAACGCTCCGACACGTAAAGTTTAGGTGCAAATTCAAAGGGACATCTTTTACGACAAAAGCACGTTCACTAACTTGTTCATCCTTTATTACTGTGACTAGAACCCTTAAAAAACATACTAGGGTAAGTGAAATGTTGCTAGAACGGCTTTCATTCTTATAATTTGGGCAAATATGTTGTTTAAATATTAAGCTTTCATTTTTGAAAAAATTATCCGTTTGTTCAAACAATAACCTAAAGCGTTAACAAAAAAAGCTGTACGCGCGCTTTAGACACTATGAATACTGTTAGATAATACATATGTCACCGATAGACAACTTGTTTATAGAATGTTTTGTCTTAAGAATAGATTTAGATGGTTTTTCGTCCATACGATAGTTTAGACTATTCCTATTGCCGTCCAAATGCTTTTGCTATGACAAAGATCATGTTTGTAGAATTCACGTAGACTTGATACCTTGAGCTCCAATATCATCCAATGTGTTAATTTTCATGCTGCACATGATGTATAGTTCTGCGCAGATTACTATTATGTAGATTTATGTGGCTTGTGGTCAGGTCAACATTTTTTACTGGTGCCACAAAAATGTTTTATTAAAATCTCATATTTGTCCTGTTTTCAGATGCGAAGAGACAGTTATCTGATGCAGCTTCAACAGGCAGCAAACATTTCCTTGGTATACTGAAAGGGCGTCTTCAATCCAGTCAAATTGGAATAAAGGAAAATTGGTCTATCTGAACTTCGAAGGTTAGTATTATTTCTCTTAAAGCAACATTTAAATACCCCTTCCGTATTTACATCTTATTTAGAAACACTCTGTATAATCGTAAACTGGTAATCTAGCACCAACGGTTATGGGATTAACGTTAAAACCATCCCGGCGATAATATAATTTTATGCGCTATTAAGTATGACACCTCAAGTATTATATAATTCTCGTAAAAATAGTAAATTATTTTGAATTCAAATACACTATGTCACGGCAAGAAAATTTCTGCCAAATGGGCGGTTTTAAACCACAGCAAAACGTTGGAAATAAGTAAGCAAATTAAAATCAACCATAAATGTGATTTGACTTCTAAAATGAGATATGAGATGAAATATAATTTTATATGCGAACTTACGATCTATCTGATCGCATATTCAAACTTCCGGTATCTTTCCCGGTTTCACCGGAAATCGATAAAACAAAAAAAAGTTCATTTTTGAAGGTTTCCATATTACGTCACGTCACTTTCGAAAATTCCAAAAATACAATTTTAAAAAAAGTAGGTACATGTACCCTTATGAACACATCTATCCGTATAAAATGTCTGAAATCTTGAAAAAAGAATTGTCTCGCTCTGGTTCTTGCTATCATGACAGCAGTGCGCCCAAAGTTTGTACATCTCAAAATTTTATAAACTGGGTGGGGTTCAGAAACAAAATTGTCATAATCAGCGAACGAACACCCCTGAGACGTTGAATAAAAAATTGAGGTGATTTGTACGCGGATGACAACAGTTCGAAACCGAGCTCAAAAACCCTTCGTTTAATTAGTTTTTTGTGGGTTTTGACGTTTCTTTCAGGTTGTTTTATTACAACAAAGCTACTTTTTTGATTTGGTTTTTACGAATGATCTTTGAAATGGATTAAGTCATTTACAACGAACAGTTCTTTTCGTATAAGAATTGACTGACAAAATAATTTGCATCTGGAGAAGCATTAGTGAGCCATTATTATGTAGGTGGATAGAGAATTGTCGCGAAAGCTTCCTGTAAAGTGACAATGGTCGCGTAGATTATTGCAGCAGCTATACTGTGATCTTCTCGGAACATTGCTCCGCCTTGTATACAATGAATCCAAATTATTACGACCACCATTTACAAAATTTAAGCGAGTGTAATAGCTAGAACTCTTGCTTAATAGTTTGAATTTAGAGATTAATTTCGATACTATCTGAAAATTGTCAACTACAAATTTAGGACTAATTTGTACTGTAACATCCAACCAAATTATTTGTTGTTATTCACATCAATGATAATGTTGTGAGGGTTTTCAGTCAATTTAGACTCTAAAAAAATACTGTACTGTAATACATACTGTATTATTAACATTATTATAGAAAAAGTAAAAAGAAAAGATAAATGGAATATAATTATTACATATTAGTAAGAAAAGTAAACAAGCAGTAACAGAAAAGGGTAAGCGTATATAATGGTACACTTAATGTTGCAAAATAGAAAGCAATTCTATGAACGAAGGCAAAATAATTACAAAATTTTGTTACTCAAAAATAGAACTTAAAACATTCAATAATGAGTTATAATTAATGTCACAGTTCTGACAATTCATGTTATAATTACATGCCTTTATTAAAGATGGAGTTCTACGAAGAAGATTTTAGATAAGAGATTTTAGAGTAGGATAAGTGAAGGTGTCTAAATGCCTGGTAGAATACATTGGTATAGTAAATGACAGTATAGTATCGGTTTTCGCTTCCTTGTAAATGACAACACCTTACATTTACCTATATTCAGTTTAAGTTTGTTTAATGAACACCACGCATTTAAGTTATTTATATTCGCCTGTAAGCATAAACAATCATCGATAGAAGATATTTTTGCGAAAATTTTAAGATCATCGGCAAAAATAAGATTATTACATGAAAAACAATTCGAGATATCGTTTATAAATATTAGAAACATAAGAGGGCCAAGATTTGAACCCTGACTGATAACCTTTTTTAATGAAAAATCCTTTTTTCATCATCTTCGCCCCATGTCAAAGCCGCAATTTTCAGAATTTCCATTAATAATGTACAAATCACACAGAAGCTTCCCGAAATTCGCGTTGCTTGTATGCGAATGCGAATTTAAGACCAATTTGTACCCCTGAAAATTGTTCTATAAACAATTTTTCTGGCCAAATTTCAATTTTGATTTATATTGCAACATAACATTTCGGCCTTTCTAATGAAAAAACGACAACAAATGAAATATTTGGGAGAATGCAAGTTTGTGTTTTAAATTAAGGACAAAGCATTTACTGATACATTTTCTTTAATAAGCAGTCGCCTTATTTCATAAATTTCACCATGTTTCTAAATCTCGATTTCCAAACATTCCATTAAAAACGCCATTTCCTAAAAAGAATTAAAAATTCGAACTTCAACAAATTTTTACCAAAAAATGTGGGCACAAATAAAGTCCTTAATTTAAAACCACAAGTTTCTCGAGTATCGTGAAGGCTGAATTTTTTTAGGCATCTTTTATTGAAAAGCTCTACCTATACAATCATCACATATTGCAAAATGGATGATCTCGATATAAAAAAATTACGAAAAAATCCTTGTGAGTACAAATTGGTCCCAAATTCGAAACACTCGAAAAATCCCTCGGGACTTTATTATACAATCGTCAAAGCACATTCAATCACAAATTCCCGGAAAAATTAAAACTACTCGAATTATTTTTTCTATTTACCGTTTTTTGCATAGAATGACTGTGGACTGGACTATAAATTATATTTAAATTCAAAATAACTGGGGGCACCTAAATTAATTGATGTCTGATTTTAAAATTTACTGATTTCGTTTTTGATCACTGCCGTCATTTAACTTCTTAAAAGCAAATGACCCTCGGAGTTTGTTGACGCTCTATTTCAAATAACTGAGATACCAAACAAGAGTATTGAAATGTGGTCACTTTTTATACAGTAATTACATAAAAAGAAAATAAATAAGCTTCTGAAAATCGAAACAAAGGAGAATGCTCTCGGATTAAAAAGGATTTATTAAAATTTTAAAATGTTATATGCTATATTTTAATTAAAAACTATTTTCTAGAATTTAAATGGAGTTTTCACAGATTTAATATGATTTGAAAAGTTGTTTTTATATTTACGTGCAATGTAACCACCTCTGGAAGTACATTTTTCGTATCACTAAGTGTACTTATGTATCGTTACAATTTCATTCAATGAAAACAACCTTATTTCTAATTAATACATTGTACAAAAATGTTGTGTAAGAGAGGCGATACGAAACGTGAATTTCTTGAAGTCGTTAAATAAGTCATAAAAGATCCCCGCATACATTCTCAACGCAACGAGTCCGTAATACCTATGTAAAAGATAAAATATTCCTCAAAACGTGCGTGGTGCTGTATTCAATCTGAAGAAGCATTGACTGAAGGGCGCCTGCATCAATTGTTTTCATAAGCTACAGTCAAAGCACCCACTTTTCCTACTTCCAACACAACCTAAGTAGCACCTTCAGTACACTCAACATCTTTAGTACACTCGTATTACCGACAGGTTTAGAAAAACCTAAGTGGTGGAAAGTTGTCTATTATCAATTTCATCATGAATTAATCAACTAAAATAAGTATTGTAATTGCTTACTAGTGGGCATTTCTTGTGCAGAAAAATTATGTAATCGTCCACTCACAAAGATTTTCTCGCATCAAATTCCGCTTTCCCGAAAAGTTGACTGCGAGTACATTCGTAAGAAGTAAGGACGCAACGTAAAACTGTGGGTCTCTCATTTTGAAGTTTGCGTAATTTCGTACAAATTACACCTGAGCGGAAAGAATGGCTTAATTAGGATTTCGTTAGAAAAACGTTTATCATTGTTGAGAAATGCACGAAAACCTTCTCAGCGTCTTACCTCATCAAGTGTAAAATTTAAATTCGAATTGGATTCATTGGATAATAAATTGGAATCGCAGCAGATTAATAACTGTTCTCGTTATGCTCTTATTACAACTGACTTGAAATAAATTTACCATTACGACTTCCCCTAAGTTTAATTGATTGCGAATCAAATCTAAATATGTTGGAATTTGGCAGACGGTGAGCTTGTTGGCGCTATGAAAAACTATTCGGGGTAACTCATCGTGTTGAGCTTTCCACTTTTTTTTACTTTTCTACAGTCAGCATTTAGCCTTTTGGAAGTTTAGTGAAGCGCTAGAGATGGTGTCATTGATAAGAAAAGAAACGAATCACGTCCCCGCGCGTTTTCCGGAAAGAAAAGTGTATTCATTCAGTTGCATACATATTTGATGGTGTATCGATTTTATCTGCTGGCTGCATAAGATTCATATCAGAGTAAATAAGAATGCACCCCCGTGTGAATTTTAGGGCTAATCGATCGTGATATTATCCGAAACAGCCAAAAGCTTTAATTTGGAAAGGCTCGTTACACAACATGGGCCAGAAGCATCTATTTTTCTCAAATTTAACATTTCATTAACTTGTCAGCGCGCAATCCAAAAAACTTTGCGTCTGACATTTTGACTTTAACACGAAAAAATTCGATTCCCACTTTTTCTTATTTACTACTTCTGACATTCATCTACAATATTTCACGTTCAACGCCGATTCGAATACCTTGCCAACTACATGGAGTGAAATATGAGCGTTTGCAGCTAGTTCTGATTAAAGGTAATCTCGTAGTGTTAAATCACCCGTTTACAAATGTCATCTAATCAGATTAGCATTTTGCAGTAGTTGGCTAAAATTGATGGTAATAGGGAACTTCGTATTCATGGTATTTTTGGTCGCATTTGCATGTTACTAAGACAAGAGGAAGAATTAAGGTACCTAAATTGACGGCCAGAAGAAAAAGAATCACTATTGGCGTATATCCAGAATTCACCGCTGATGCAGTTATCGTCAATCTTCCACTCATTATTAAGTAATTTTCTAAAATCGCCCGATTATACTGAATTTAAGATGATTTAGTGAAAATCTCGCTTTTTGTTATACTATCCATTAGCAATCTTACACCATGCCTCCACATAATCAGATTCTCTGGCTCTCAGTCATATATATATCACTAAACGAATTGCCACTCCCACTCTTTTATAACACTTGAGAAAAGTTGACGGTTTTTCCGTTTTAGCTTGTTTGTCTTATATAGATAATATACGATGGAAAGCTATACACTACGATAAAATGTTTTTAAAGCAAGTCCTTTGGATAAAATTTATTTTTGATTATAGAAGTTAGAAACAATTTTCCAAGTTTCTACGGAAAAGTCTCTCCAAAATTAGTTTTATCACTTAAACGAGTTGAGAATAATATTTTTATGCGTTTAAAAAATATCCTTTGTTGACAAGTTCGGCGGCGAACTTCAGGACAACTTCGCCGGATTGTGTTGAAGTTGAGCGTATAAGTGGGCGTGACTGTAAGAACTTTTCGGAGATAAAGTTGAGTCCGCGCTATTCCGGGTTCCGGGCAGAACTGCCAAACCCGACGCGTCTGCAGGGTCGCGCGCCAGCGCACACACCCCCTTTGTTCCATAGCTTACAGTCAAACAATATACTTGCAAATTTGGGATGCATTCATGATTTACAAAGTTTATCTTAACTTTTATCTTGTGTTTCTGCTTCGAGCGTTTATGAGCTGATAGTAGTCGTAAATTTGATCACATAAGTTGTTAATAGACCCTTTGCGAAAATTTACTTTCGGCAGTTTCAATTTTTCCAAACATGCGGAAGCTTCGAGTTTGGACTTCGGATTTAAGCATGCAGGAGCCGTGCGAACACTTAAAGCATTGGTTCTCTATTTCTAGTCCTATTAAGCGGCACAGATTTGAAAAAGATGAACACCAAAAAGAGTCGTATTTAATTATCTGAAAGTTCACCCGTTTAATAGCTTACAGAAATTTGAAAGCAACGAAAATTGAGCTGACAAATTCCTTATGAACTGCTATTTGTAATATTTTTTGTCCGCAAATGCATAGTACCCTCTTAGGATATCCCAATAAATTTAAATAGGCAACCTACTATACACTATACTTTCGATGCAATATGGTCTAGCCCAGATCCTCCATACGGAATGTATCCTGTTATGTAAGTTATTATTCTCTTGTCCTAATTACCTTTCTATTTTAGAGTCTTTTGCGTTAATTTTAGTAATCATTTCATTACTATAATTAAAATACAATAAACAACAATTAACCGACACCACCATAAATTTAAAGGTGGAAATTCCGTTATATTTTGAGTTTTCGTTACATACAGTCCGAATCTACAAAATACTTGCTACCATAGGTTATCGTAAGACACGAGGATATAAACTACCGTATCTTTTTGAATTTTGATTCCGATGTAATCAACAGGGGCAGATAGCCCGCCAATGTAAAAACCCACCACATAACGCTGTCGATAGAGACATCTTTTCACACAGGGAGACCGCAGTACCCCCATCACCACCCAGAAAACGACTACGAGAATCGCAATCAACATGGCCAAAACAAGCAAGGAAAAGTCGCAGAAGACTTTAGAAAACTAAACCCCCAACCTAAAAGGAAAAGGTTGGGAAGATACGATGAGGAAACACATGGACTCGCTAGAAAATCTCTCCTCAGAAAGTCTCCTACATCTGGTGCCCCTGAAACCGATATTATTTTAACGATGTAAGTAAGTTATTTGCACTCAAATTGGATCAAATCAGTGACTTCGTTACCAACGGCTTTGGAAACACTGACCCACTATCAGTTGGTCAAGACTGCACAGATAACGCAGCAACTCCCATCGAAATGATGCATGCGCATTCAGAAGAAACTCAAAGCCCAACTGGATGGTGACCCAGATTCATCATCCCAACAAAGTACTTATTAAATTTAATAAAACTCTGACTTACGATGGCGACCTAATAGTTTATTTTTTCTCTGGCGATCGATTTCGGGTAAAACCCATCTTCGGGCCTAGCTGTATTTGTTTGTAAATAAGGTAGGTACATCTCGAAGATGAGTTTTACCCGAAATCGATCGCCAGCGAAAAATAAAATATTATCACGAACCCACGAGGTTGATGCCTACCTTTAAATTAAAAAAATCAGAGTTTTTGTTTCGAAAAAAAAAAGGGGACGGGAATGTGAATATTATATCGAAATATTTAGGTCAGGTACAGCTGGATAGAATAGAGATTTTATCAGATGTTTTCTTTCAGGAAAATGCGTTTGAAAACTCGCCGATATTGTAGGTAATTAGTTCAAGTGAGATTTTTTTTTTTACTATAATGGACTCAATTTCGGTGGTTATTTTGCTCTCACTAAACCGTAACAAAACTTGAAACAGTTTTTTTTCGCTCGGCGGCTAACACAAATAATCCCTTAACTTTTGATTACTCGTATAAAGAAATTTCCCCGAACCAAGAAAACCTGGCTTCCCCGCTTGATGCGTATGCGAATAATAATCGTACTTTTCTTCTCGCTCTTTATCCAGCGTACGAAATGAGTCAGCGGAAACGTACTTATTTCGCATAAATTTTTACCTTGACTGTAGAGAAATAAAATGTACTTAATCCCTTTGTAGCATTACTGATTTAAAATGAAAGTCAGAACAGCAAATTTTTGAAAAGTCACTGTATACTTTCTAATACTATCTTCTATCTCTAACGAAAATTCTAAAAAATTAAAACCTTTTAGAGAGCTACTGTTGCAATTAATTGCATTGTGTATGATGAATTTTCCTACACTAAATATCGCAGAAATGCGTGGCCCAAGATTTCTAAAAAGTGTCTCAAGATTTCTACGATATTTTCAAAGAATAAGAAAAGTTATCTGTTTCTAAAAAATCGATGTAAGATTCCTATAATTTTTGTAAGGCTTGCACTCCATCTGCAAAGATTCTAGGAATCTTTGTAAAAGATTTTCGAGGAAGATTAGAGAAAAACATGCCCCCTAAAAAAACTGTTTGATCTGTTGAAGTTGACAAGGTTTTCAAAAGACTCTGTCCTGAGGAGGAGATTACAATTGCAATTCACCGGAGAACTGCGTAGTTCGTATAGAGAGATTTCTGAAACCGTGTCTAAAGACATTTGTTTCTAAGTAATATGAAACCCAAGGATTTTTATATTGGCCGGCCCGTGTGGCGCAGTTCAGTTGAAGCTGGACTGTGGTGCTAGGGTCCCTGGTTCGAATCCGGGTTCGGGCATGGATATTTGTAAATGTATAGTGGGTTGGGTTGGTAGAGCAGCCTTGGCTGAAACCCCGCCCACTCAAAAATAAAGGCAAATAAATAAATAAATAAATAAATAAATAAAATTCATAGCCGGGAAGTTAGAAAATCCATAGGTAGATTTTTATCCACGTCATTTAAATAATGTCAGATAGGTACACATTTTAACTTTACATGCCATGAACTATCAACGTCAACGTGCGCCAATTCCTTATTGTCTTCGGGATGTGCCTAATTAAAGTAGAATTTTTATAATCATGAGCATTTATGAAACTCCCTTTCCTCGACCCTCCCTCGAGTGTTCTTTACGCCTCATTCGATGTTTCTTTACGCCTGTTTGGGGCCTTTTTAGCACCGTCCTCGAGTTTCGCTCGCGCGTTCTCTTCTCTTCTCGAAACTTCCAATGGCAATCATTACAATGGCGGGTGTCCTGGAAAACCATCTGGCCATAACAACAAAATTATTGAGCGACCGTTAATTCCGAAGACGCAATTTTTACTTACTAAGAATAAGACTATATGGACTATAATTGATTACTTATATACTTACCAAATACTCGACTATGAAATAAGGGGTTGTCGAATAAGCTATATATTCTGCGGTTTTGATCCCAGTTTCTTTTGATACAAAGGAAATTATTGAGACATGGATGTAATTACTTACACTTTTTTAATAAATATTTGTATTTTTCCCAAAAGAAACTTATTTGGCTTGATGGAATATTTATTTGTCAATATGCACGAAGGAATTAAGCCAAACTTTCCGCAATTCTGTTGTCCATTTACAACGACTTCCTGTTCCTACAAAATAACATGCACAAAATAAGAGGCACAATAAATCCCTGCATATTTCGATCTCACGCCCATTTAACAAGGAAACGCGCCATCTAATAGCGCAACTATCACGCAATGCCGCTGAAAGCACTCAACGAATTGGTTTATTGTATATCATCAGTCTTGATCACCGTTTGCGGTTGACATTTCCGGAAATGAATACTTCGGCGATTAGTTCTGGACACGAGCATTATATATTTTACATAATGTGACCCGGATATTGGTTCTCCTCGTGAGTCTAGCTGTGTAACGAGAGTATATTTTTCCTATTCATCTAGTTCAAATTAATCAATTGCCGATGCCGGATGGTAAAAGTCGATTCCGTTTCGAATTTCTAGTAGATACATACACGAAGCGTAATATCTGGTAATGGTACGAGTCTGTCGATATTTTATTTGTATCTAAACTACAATTAATCAAATAACACGTTAACGACCTCCTTGCGAGTTTATAAGTTTGTGGTGTCTGCCCGTCTGTCAGTCCGTCCGTCCGTTAGCACGATTACTCGTAAACGAATGGACCGATTACGATTAAATTTTGCAGGTGAATCTAATCTCGCGCCATTATAACTTTATCGCGCCATTAAAACGTTTCTTTTGGAAAATTATTGACGTTTAAAAGGAAATTTAGAATCACAAACTCTTAAAAAACTACTATGTAATAAATGCCGCCCGTTACTTAGGTCCCTAACGAAGTTCAATTCGATCCCCTTTAAAATAAAAAAAATTCAACTCCAACGCTCTCGTTATATAAGGTGGGGCACACAACAGACTTTCAGTTTTAGGTTGTGCCTACTATTCTTAGAAAAGCTTTAAAAAAAAGCTAAAGTTTGATAAAGCTTTCTAGCCTCTTTCCGAAAGCGTCCAGGCCCGTTTCTGTAGGAGACTTAGGTATAAGGTTTTCAATGTACGTCCAGGTCATGATACTACAACTTTTTGTAGTATCATGCGTCCAGGTCATTATGTGATCCTAGAAAATCTTGAAATAATACAGAAAACCTAAAAAACAATTAAAAGAGCTATGTGTCTGTTGGTACTCTTAAACACATAAGAGGTTTTGAACGCACTAGCCACTGGACGGCAATTTGAAGCTTTTTTTTTTATCGCTTTTGTAAACCTCGTGGTTCCAGATTTAAGTAAATTTTCATGTAATTTTAAAAATTGCAATGTACGCCAGATTTTTTGAAAAGCGCATAAATCATTATATAAACAATTATATTAAAATTGTTTGCGCTTTAAGGATTTCCCGGTTTACTATAATCCTTTTTCAAAGTTCTCTAGTGCCCTTAACGCGCAGCTTAATCATCTTCAAAACGCCATGTAAAGCTACAAAGGCTTTCAATTCGCTTTTCAGATATTTAAGATTTTTTATAGCACTATTCCAGTCCTCTGTAGATTTTCTATGGTATAGGAAAAATTGAAAAAGTTCCGAAAAGGACCTACATAGAAACCTCAGAGTACGAGTACATGGTGCATTTTAGAGCATTCAAAGTATTTTAAGGGTTTTCTAAGCCTTTAGCAAAGCGCTTCTATGAGCACTTTGAAGAACTCTGTACTCTGTAGTGTTATTCTAGAGAATTCTGTACTCTCTCCAATAGCGCTATGGAGCCCTTACAGCACATTTCTAGCAGAGTTCTAGAGCCTTTCCAGAGTTTAAGATGCTTTCTCAGCCCTACGAGAGACCGTTTTCTTTATAGTCTTATTGCAGCTATCTAGGCACTGTCTAAGGGTTTTTGGGTCATGTGTGCATTTTAGAATGGCAGCGTTTCAGTGCTTGTAGTACATACATATTGAAAAAATTCTGAAGAGAGGTTTAGGTTCTGGAAATCGAAAGAGAATTCTGGTAAACACCTTCTAGAATAATATACCGAGGTAGCAGCGTGATGATACATTTGAAAAACCGCCCCTTGTCGCTTAGCAACTATTTTCATCATAGCATGTCTATATAGGCATAATTACAATGTAATATCCGAAATTAAATTCTGTACCTTTGAAGTTGTTGATGTGTATACCTTGTGTTGTAGACCATCCTGTGGTTTTTATGTGTATGCATGTGAATGCCCTAACTTGGTAATAATTAACTGTTATACAATCACCCCCTCCCCCTCATAAATTTTACAATTTGTCTCATTCTTATTTAGTTCTGACAAGAACTTTTGGGTCATATAATTATTTTACCGTTTAGAAACTAACCCACTCTCTGCAGCAGGCTCATTTTGTCATTAAGTAAATTATCTCCACGTTCTCCCTTTCCACATGCTAAACATCATTAAACCAACCATAAACAGATGCTTTATGAGGGGTTATACCTAGCAAGTATTGCATTAGTGCCTAGCAGTTAACGTCCAGGAAAAGTAGGGGGTGTTTGTGTAGGAAACCACACGTGTACAACCATCTCCCTTCACATAATCAGTCCCAATTGCCTTAAGGGCGTGAATCACACACTATCGACTGGTAACTTGCCATTAACTATTCTTACAATAGCCACTTCCTAAGTAAATAAATGACGGAAGATAATGAGGAAGACGCCCAACGTGCGCGGCTCTTACCACGGCGTACTTTTTTGTATGTTACATATTTTACGAAGACGCTAAAAGCGGTATCTACTGTTTCAATTACGATGTAATGTTATTACAGCCCTTGGAAATCACTTAATGCGCATTAGTGTTTGTCATGCTTTCAACTCCTCGCGTTACAGATATATTGTTGACTTCCAAAGACTACGTTGAAACAGCCCATCCATTTTCTAATAGCGTCTTAATTTCCGCGTATATCCTATTTAAAATGGGGTTTCTCACAAGCTTCAACGTAAACAAATAGAGCTTAACGATTCTTTCTAATTGGAAATGTGGCACTTTGAAGCGGCGGGCGTAAACCTACTCTACTATAAACTTTAATAATCTCGCACTTGCAAGAGCCGAGCATATTCGATTCTTTGTGCAATCAGTGGATCTGATCGACTCCGCAATTAAGGAAAACTCGTCGAAAACTTAACTAATATGATTTAGAAGAAAAGCATCGCGCATAGGATCTCGATCATCGCAATCTGAAATGCATTCTAAATTACAATGCGATTCGGGCATGCTCAGCTAGTTTCTTTTCATATGCGGGGCGAGTTTCTTTTCCGTTAAGCTATAGTAAGAAGGTATTTTCCCGAAGATATGTAATTTTCTGTTGCATTTACCGCCAGATTGAATTTTGTTTTTTATTCCATTTTGTGTCTACCCTCCGAATTTGATTCCTCGGTGATGTTTCTCACAAAGGACCGTGTGTCATGCACTCGTTTAGAAACCTTTATGCGATTTTCCTTCTTTATAAACTCATTACACTGAAATACTGTACTGCGGCGGCCCCAACTAATAAGACGTACGAAAACCAGAAACGATGCCAGTTTCCGTTCTAATTACTTTCTAATTTAGAAAAGTAAACTAAATTTGCTAAACCTGAACAAACTTTAACCTTCTTGGATAGATTTCGAAGATCCGCTTTGGCTATACAGCCTTCCTAAAATTCTATTTGCTAGGGCTTACTATTTATCTCTAAAAGTAGGAGTTTTATACGTAATTTTATCATCGTAGATCCTTTTGTTTTAATACTACCGTAGTTTCAATCTGATTCGAGCGCTAAGAAACGCGCCAAAGCGAGGGCGAATTCGAGAAATCAGTAATATTTGCGGAAAGGGGAAGTAATAAAAGAGTAATTGCTTCACACAGCGAATAACAAACCTTGATCTTGATTCATATTGTCAGATTGTTTGACGACTGTTATTCTCCCAGGACTTTTTCCATTAAGCACGATAAAGGAGAAGTTTTCGGTTACACACGTTTTTGCATCAAGGAAATAAAGTGGCTTTTTCTCTTTGGTTAACTTGAATGTTCCTACACATCCTTTATGCGTCATTCATTTGCCGATATCGTGTTTCAATGGGAGATGAATTTCGTTGTAACCGTGTAACACAAAAAATGCTTTACGCGACCAGTAGTTTTAACAATCATTCTGAATACGATAGGATTTGAGCAAGTGTTTTTTTCTGTAACAGAAATGCACACAACCAGCCTACTAAACTGTATCACTATCGATTTCAGAGGCAATGTGCGCCATATTCAATTAACTTAACCTGTAGAGGTCGGTTTTGACCATTACTCGTAGAGCTTTATGATCTCTGTTTCAACGAATCAGTATTATGGTTCAATTATTGTAAGTTTCGTCAATAAAATACAACCTGTAGTTGCAATCTTATAAAAAGAAAAGTGCCCAACACGTTTGAAAAGCACTCGTCGTCTGAAATCGAGCCACTTATTGGACAATACACTATTTGTTATAACCCCTCGATGTAGTGCATCAAACATGTTTCCTCGTCCACCACTTCGCTACAATAATCTATTTGCTTCTTTTGCGAAATGAATATCAACCAATTGTTATCAAACATCTGATATGCTTTTAATGTAAAACATTTTGCGCTTGCTGCTGCTGTGTATCATGCCCATTTTATACTTTTTCCTACATGAATGTTGATAAACAGATTTTTCCTGCTAATATTCGACCTACATTAACAAATACAATGTTTATCAAAAAAGCATTACTTGCTCATTTTGATAAATCTTTGACGAGGGTTTCTCATATTGTCTTAAGCTTATTCCATAAAGGATCGCCTCCGACCGAGTAATATCGTATTTCTATATACAGTACAACCTCGTTAATCCGAATAGATACGGACCACCGACCTTTCGGATTATCAAATTTTCCGATTATCGCGAAACTAGTGAAAATAATAAATTTGGACACAAGCATTAAGAAATAAACTTTATTCTTTTCAACGTCTTCAGGGGTGTCATCGTTGTTACGAGGAACAAAATTATTTCGGACTAGCGTGTATTCGGATTATCGAGGTTGTACTGTACCACTAAGAATAGGATAAAAATTAAAATTTGATTGCTTGAAATTTCACCAATTTTTCTCTCATTTCCTCTCCATTACCCCAAATTAACGATTAATTTTCTTTTTTTACAAAGGAGTGCAACTTAAAAACCGGAACCTTTCATGAAAATGAAGCATTTATTTAAATAATAAATATTATCCATCGCTGGCAACTACTTTTCCGCATTTTTATGTCTATAATCAGATACCATCTCGAAAAAATGATATGTCGTTTGATACGATCCACGAATCTATCCAATTTTTGACTTTTTCGAAAGAACGGAAGCGTTGCCTAGGTAAACGGTGTGATTGACCGGAATTCTAAGAAGATGTTTCTATATGCGAGATGGTAGTAACTGGCTCCCAAACAGATGATTGTGGAATAGATTTTCATGAAAGTCTGTGAAGAGCCTCAGAATATTTTCATAAGATCATAGGTATAC
This sequence comes from Photinus pyralis, assembly GCF_008802855.1. Taxonomy (NCBI): domain Eukaryota; kingdom Metazoa; phylum Arthropoda; class Insecta; order Coleoptera; family Lampyridae; genus Photinus; species Photinus pyralis. The sequence goes on from NW_022170511.1 coordinate 49,647,171, forward strand.
GTTTTATGCTACGAAGATATCTAGAAAGATTGTTATAAACGCCGCAATCATCTCGTATAGCACTTGATGTTGCTTTAAGCTTAGTAAAAGTTCTGAAAAGTGCAGTAAAGGGTTAATCACACTTGTTTGAGAAGACCCCATCAATATCCCCATCCTTTCATGTTAATTCATATTGGTTTCGGGACATATTTGTGTATGTAACATACTATGTTATCCATTTCTGTCACGAATACTGATTACATTGGCCTACTCATAGATGAGCATTCAAAAATAAGTTTCTTATATGAAGGAAATGCAAATTAAGATCGAGCAAACAAAAATTATTTTCCGTACAAAAGTAGGTTTAGATTGCTCAAATAGTCTTGAACTTCTAGAACTATACCCCACAAATGTGCACGACTATTCAAATTATTTTTCGAACGGGTTGCCGGAATCTGCACTTGATTTTAATTGCAATTAACTAAGTTACCGCAGGTAGTCGGACGTCATAAATCAAATTATTCGGTAGCATGTATTTGTGAAACTGGAGGGTATTTTGAATGACAATTACCTTAAGGCACCGCGAGGCGTACTTCCTGTAGAATTTCCAACCTTTTAAGGAATGAAAGGATGTTTTCGCGATAACCCATTGTTTACGCTACCAAAATTTTTACGCAACATTTTCTAACGAAAACAGTTCAAAATGAAAGCGCGAGGCTTCATTTAAACGGAGAAATATGCATCCGATTTTTTTTGTTTTAAGCACGCTCAAGCTTACAAAAAATATCTTGCACATGGACCCTTTTAGAAAATGTTATGCAAACGATACCTCAGTGAAACGGAATGGAAAATTATGCTTCAGCTTCTAAAAGTATCCCATTTGGGAATCCGTGCTTTCGCATTAAACTTTAGCATCTAACCTTAATGCCGCATGACTGTAAGCTTTAATTTTAAGCTGCAATTTTAGACTTTTTTTCGTGCCGAATAAAAAGTGTGTGGATTTTTTTACTGTTTGCCGGCGCTTCAATATTGTAATTAATTCTAGGAATATTCCGTGACCATATTCTTTAAATCTCTTAAATCGACTATTTTAGTATGCGTAGATACTTAATGCACGTTGAAACGCTAAAAGGATGTTTAGCGCGTGAATTTCAAATTAGGAACATTAAAGCTCAATTACAGCTTATTAGTTAGTACATTACAAGCTAAACGTTTAGTATTTTAACGATTTGGCCCAATTATCATAACAGACCCCACGGCTTCAATGAGTTTAATTAAGTTTATAAGAGAGAAAATAAAAAGTGGTATCTGCCAAATGTAAAAGGGGCGTTAGGTATTTTAAAAGGAAGTGTATGTACGATCACGCTCAGATTTATAATCTTGCGAAACGCAAATGATGATTAAATTTAGCAAACGCCCCTTGCGACATTCCCAGAGACTGTAGCAAAACATGTACAGTTGTAACGCTTTGGGACAATCCATTAGGATCCTGAAATTATTTCTTACCCAATCGTGTCGTGTTCATAGGTAAAACGTTTAATTTAGCAACTTTATTACGTTATCCCATGAAAACTTTTCCAATGACATTATTACATAATGTATCATAATATAATTTGAATCTCATAAATACCTATACAACTGACCACCATCACGATTTTATTTGATAAAAGATGAGTTCTCAAATGTGAGATAGTGTAACGTATTAATTACGTGAATTTACAATTAATTAGCAATTAATATACGAGCGCGAACTAGAGCGCGAACTTACGTGAATTTACAATTAAGTAGCAATGAATTTACGAGCGCGAACTATTTATCACTAAAATTTTATATTTCACTTTGGCATCGATGTTGGAACTGACTACTAAACGCGATACAATTCGCTTAATAGCAAACGGAAAGTCTCCAAAACATTTGCGGGAATTTCCGAGTACATCTCAAGTCGTATTTCGTTACGCTTTCGTTACTTATCACTGCCGGTGACTAATCTTTTACGGCTCTTCGATGGCTATCTGGACTTCTAGAATATTCGTTACAACAGAACGAGACATGAGGCCTTGGAATGTGAAATAATCTGAGTTGCATCAGTGTAAATCTTAGAAAAGTAGTAATATAATGCTGTGAGAGCAAAACATCGAACTCAAAATACCACCCCACAGACACCTACTGGCATGGTTGGATCCAACACAACGAAAAATCCTGACGCTGACTTTAAATACTCAACGTATAAAAAGTTTTGAAGGCCGCCATGAAATCCCGTAAATTCCAACGGAAATGCTACATAAGTTTTGAAACAAATCAGAAATACCATTCGGATACCACAAATTTAAAGGAAAAATCTGACATAAGAAATGAATGAAATTGAACCTGGAATTCAAATGGACACATAGGTAATTCAAAGACAACCTGAGATTAGAAACATTCATTATTAAACAAAAGAAACACAAGTACAAAGTCCTGTAATAAAAATTCTAAGGTTCACAGAACGGATATTCGGATACAGAAGGTTGAGCCTAGAAACACATAGGTACATTTTAGGTTTTGTTTTGTAATGACCTATGTGTAAAAACTACATCAATAAAATTTGATTGATTTAGTAAATCATCTTCCTCTCATGTCATTTGAAATTTCTTAAAATCATTCTAGAATTTTCTTTTCACTGATACTGTGTCGCTGAGACACTCTAGATGTAATCTCTGGATGTAGCAAAAATACTTCATGCAACCACTGTCACTTTCTTGTAGTTACTTTCAATTGATACCCCTTCTTTTTATATGTCAATTAAGATTGTTTTTTAGTACAATGTAAGCAGTACCAGCTGTTCGAATAGATGATATTTCACTGGCGATGTTGCGATAGCTTTCAACACGTCTTCTCGGAAGTATTGCAGCTGTGTTTCTCTATATTTCTTTGCAATATCAGATCGTCGCAATTTTAAAGACCTCCTTTACTAGATGCTCGTGCAAAATTAGGTATGGCGATAGTTAAGTAAATAGTTTACACAAACGATTAAAGGACATTAACGATTTTAGCTACGGCCTGATGATAACAAAAACTGTCATAATCGATAGCCTCAAGAACAAAAAATTTTTTTTGAGGAGTAACCCATGAGCTTTACTTTATTTTATACGTTATTAGAAAAAAAAACATACAAAACTTATGTCGATTATCAGGGAAGGTATACCTGAGTGCTATAGTTGGGATTATGTATGTATGTATAAGACATGTTTTTCAACCACTGCGTAAGTCATGTGCCAGTTAAACGAATTTTTATAATTCCACTTTATAAACTGCACGCTATCACAAAGGGGTAAAGATTCAAGGAAACTAGTTTATCATTAGTCAAAGCTATATGATCTATATATTGATGTGAAAGACAACGTAAAACCAAAAGGCTATAAGTCTTAAGACTAAGCAAAATTCAAATTAGTTTATTTTTCGTTTCAGATTGTCTTATCAAAGTAAATTTAATTTTTCATGGTAATGAAATTTAATTCTTCCTTTTATAAATTTAACTAAAGGATACGAAAATGCGCTTTCTTATTCTAATAAACTTACAAACAGAGCTTTCAGTATTTTTCCTGATTTGCATTGGGCGTTTCTGAAATATGGAAACGTAAAATTTGTAGAGAGAAAATCTTATTTTACATGTAGAAGTGAGCTCTCTCGCATTTTTATCATATTTACGAGTCTCAAGCAAAGATATCCATAAAATACGAATCCACCGATATAACTAAGCTCTCAATTATTCCTTAGTTAGAGCTCACAGTCGAAATATTTACGTTAATGTTCCTGCCGAGAATTTACACTTAAAAGGAGGGAAACTAAGGCGACATCGGGGATAATAAATTTTGTATAACTTGCAAATACACGTGCTCCCAATTTAGTTCGTAATTTGTAAAATTTCCGTTTTTCCCTTAATAAAAAATTTATTCCGTTGTACAAAAATTCGTCGAGTTTTGTTAGCCCATTATTTCGAATAGTTTAGCACATTGTTTGATGAAGTATTTAATGCGGTGGTTTTTCGCGTGTACGAATTCCTGTTCATATTCCATTCGCATAAAAATGAAATAAATGGTTAATGTTTTACCACAAATTGTAGTGCCTGATATAATTGATTTATTAGAATTTTTTGAGCACACTAAAAATTCAACGTGCTTCCAAGCTACTTACACCAAACAAATTATATGTTAGGGTTGTTAAGTTGAAGCAACGATGTAGAATCAAGAAATTACCCTATTCTATTTACATTTTTTGGTTTGTCTCCGCTTCATCTGCAGTCTTCTTCAATTAAAGAGGAAACCCTTCCATTTTCAGAATCAGTTTCAAACGTGAACTGCACCAAGAAAGGGATGTTAGATCATTTTAAGTGAAAGAATTTCGCATAATACCGAAAAATATCTAAAAGAGATTTGACACAGTGATGGATGTTGAATGTGAAAAATCAGATTTTTTAGCATAAAATACGCAATGCTTTCATCATTTCGTCAGTCATTTACGGACATAAATCTGTGAAAGAAAGATACATTTTTTGTATACGCGTTTAAGGTGGAAGCCTTTGAAGTTGAATAATTATAGTCGAAAAACCTTCACTGAGGCCTAACCGCGCGCAGAGAAGAATCTGAAAATTTTACGATAATAAGTAAAGGACTGTATTATTTAAGGGAACCTGTCCGCTACTAAAAGATTTAAGGCATATGGAAATGTTTCACTAATTACGACATTTTTCTATCCGTGCACCTTTCATTTTTATTAATTAAGAATTAAGAAGAAAATTAATTCAGCAAACATTTAAAAGGATAAAATTAGAATTGCAGAAATTTAAAAACTGTTAGATAAAACTTGGTTTTCTCTTGTTTGGTAACAGTGTCAGTTTCCATACTTAATTGCATTGTAATATAATAGACATGAATGTAGGTATAATTACCTTTCAAAAGTGCTAGTTATAATTGCTGCTAATCTAATATATAAAAATTAAATTAAATTAGATGATAATCACAAGAGTAGTTATGACACCGATAATTAGGGGCCAAATGTAGTTAAATCAACCGTTTGATATAAGTAGACACAGATTGCATTTTTGGAAGGGTTAAATCTTACCCCAATTACACAATTTGGTTAGGTATGCACCTTCTGTTGATGAGCTTTTCGTTCTTTAAGTACTTCAAATGGCATCACGGAACAAAAAACTAATTTTTCTACGACCCCTATAAAAACTACATCATTGACTTTTTACAGCCTGACCTTTTTAAGAAAAAATGTTTGCTTAATTAAAGAAGCCATTTCGTATGGAGTAGACTTAGGTCGAAATTGTACTCCGTTTAGAAAATTGAATTTGGCACTAGCGAAATTCAGTCTTTCAAATTGTAAAACTTTACGTCTCGAAATGGGAATGTCGATTAATGAGAAAATAATTTAATCGGCTAGCAAATAGTTAACTGGAGTTCATGCTAAGTTAATTAAGCGACGTACAGATATTCTTTTAGGGTTTGATTTAAATCGTCCATTTGATCGAGAGCGGATTGCTGATATTTGGCGACACATTTCAATTTGAGGCGTTTCATTTACGCGAAAAAAATTTATACTCGCATATGTCACATAAATAATTAAAATGCATTACGAAATTGTTAAATTTTGCGGATTATCTACGTTTTCATATTTAGTTAGGCAATAAATTCGCCCATCTGCTGAGTTTCGTCGTTTTTTTCATGATTTTATTTAGTACTTCTGACAGTAAGTTTCATTTTATGTTTCCCAATAAATCGTTTGAGTATTTAATCCCTAAAATGATTTATCGAATACAGTAATTCGGGAGGGATTACCTACTGTTTGACATAAAACTCGGTAGAGTTAAGATAGGATTACAGATAGAACTTCATTGGATCTTTCAGTTGTAGAATTAACTTAAAAATAACATTTAAAGAGAAGTAACACTTGTATTCTGAGAGCTGGACGTTCATATTATTTGGTACTGTGTAGAATATATTGGTTTCATTACTATATTCTGTGGTATAATTTGGTTTTGTACAAATTACTAAACCCTTAAATTATACGAATAATAAAAGTTACAAGAATAATGTTGAATTTTTTTGTTTCACATAAGATGGCTGACATAACGTAGGCACGAAAAAGAAAATTTCGTAACGATTTTTGGTAAAGAATTTATCTGGATGATTGCAGCCAAGAAACGCGCATTTAATGAATGGTACACAGTTATTTTTTGTGTACAGCTTGTGTTTTTCAATCACCCATGTCGCCTTCGAGTCTGTTTCACATCCATAATGGGCTATATTGAATTACATTAGTGAACTCGTCATAAGATAAACTCGTACTGTGGAAACAGCTGATCGTGCATTTTTTTTAAACGGTTAACCACCTTTAAGACCATATGGGATTGGTAGTAAGAAAGACACTAACCAATAAAAAATTACTCTGTAATTACAGAGGAAGGTAATTCAGTTTTGAAAATTAATAGATAATTTTATATGCTAGCCGATAGCAAAGAATAAGACAATTTATTTCTAATAAGAACTGGTGCTACCAAAACGTAGATTGTGAATGTGGATAAAAGCTGTTTACATCCTTTTGAATATAATACGGAAATCAATTATGCAATAATAATAATAATATTAATACCAAAATAATTTCATTTATTGATCAAACGTTTTGATCATCAGCAAAAATGGGAAAATTAACATTAATGAAATTTCCTTATCGTGAAAGTCCTTAGCTTTATTTTGTATTGCCATTAGTATACGAAAAAGTATATTTCAATAAATAATTTCAAGTTTCATGCAGTAGTATACATAAGAGTAATGATAAAGAAATGAATTGCCGTATGCCGTACTAAGAGTTTCTTTTTCGTAGAATTGCGGCCTAAGAGATACCAATGGAAAAATTGAGCCGTCGAAGAATTGAGAGCGAAGAATTGCGAACGAAGAACTCCTGGACAAAGGGTATTCCGGACACTGCTAGTGACGAGAGTAGTCGCTTCTTTGGGTGAGTACAAAATTATTGCAACTTAAATTTATTTATTTGCAATTAATAAAATTTGTAACCGTCTTGAAATGAATTGATTTGTAACAGTTAAAATATTATTTATCACTTTCAAATACACAATTTATGACTTCAACTTGGAAATTGAAACTGTCCTAAAATGCAATTCGACTGTTTTCAAGTGCTCGCGAGTCTTCGCGAACGGTCTAGAACACAACACGTAATATTTTCCGGAAAGATTGCGTTACATCCGCCTTCGTTCTTTATCGCCGATGACTAATCTTTCATGGTACCTCGATGTCCATCGAGATTTCTGAAATATTCGCTACATTATTTTAGTTAGCAGCGCTGTAAATTTAAACCAGCCTTAACGAAATATTAATAGGAAATATGCGTCAAATTTTGGTGAGGCATAACGTATTTTGGAAATGTTTTTTCAATTACTTGTACCAACAGAAATTAAAATTCAAGTTTGGTTGTTTCATTTCCAAACAGATATATTTATTGTAGTGTACCACCATAAATTATTATTAGCAAAAACCGCGAAAGCTACACTAAATATATATTCTTGAATTTAGGTTAACTGCGTTAACTTTAATCCGCGCACATAAAGCATGACGAGAAAAATTTATGCGAGTTTATGCACATATACAGTGCAATAAAAGTGTGATGCAATTTGCAAACAAAAGATGTTACGGTTATTACATATTCAGATACCTTCAGCGTTAAGGTGACATGGGTACTTTATAGGTTTATCTATATTTTACAAGGAAATAACAATACACAGCCGCTGGCAATTTTCCAGCGAGACCACTGCATGGTGGCTGACACTTTTAAAGTTTTTCACGAAGACGCTTACGCCGTCAAAGAAATTTAATTTTGTAATTTCCGCTTCTTACGAAATTTCCCTTCAAATCGCACGTAAATACTAATTGCATTACGCCGTCACTGTCGATTCGGACGGGACGAGAGAAAAAGGAGAATAGCATCTAATGTCATTTAAGAATAATTTTTGCGCGCCGAAATAAAGGCGAATAACGCTTAAAATTTTCAATACATTTCCTTTGTTAAACTGCAAAGATTAAAATTGCAGAAACCCAAAACGAAACGTAGTTTAAGTAATGATATTGAGTCAGACAGCATTTGTAAGTCTTAAAGTCAAAAGTTCATCCCGCCATTCGGAAAGGAATTGGAGAATAAAGTTAAAAAGTTATTAAATTTCTCTAAAGTTAGCGATTCTTCCTTGTACAAGTTTTATGTAATCTGGGGTAGTAGTTGATTTGCATTATAAAATAAAATGGGGAATATTTTAAACGTCGCATCGTTTTTTAATCAATTTTTGTTTTTCGCGGAGATGCCCTCAATTGATTTCATTATTTTTCTATTCTAGAAGTAATTACAAACGAACTTTTCGCGCGAGTTTAATGAACAACGCGGCACCATTCTAATTAAATCTTAGCCATCGCTCGGTTACATAAAACTTTTAGGGATTTAAATAGGTTTTATTTATCCCAACTAAACAAATTGTTTCGTTTATCTTTATCTGAAGGGGCATAAAATTAATGCAAATGCGGCTACCGTCACTTCTAATTAAATTGAAACGGAAATGGCGAAAGATATACGCCATACGGTAATAATTTCTAAACTTTTTATTGGTGCCTTTTCATAAGCGAGGGGTGCAGAGCTACGAGTGAAAAGTTTGCATATATCTACTATGAATTACCTATTTACGTCAACGGAATGTCGCTTATGTTTCGAAATTGCCCTTTTGTACTAAACGTTTCATTAAAATTGACATTTCATATAATGCTATGCCCGAAATAGACACTATTGCATTCTTATATTGTGGCAAACATTTTTTGTGCGTCATGTTGTAAAGGATTTCTTAAATATAGCTAATCAGAAAGGAAAAAAACAAAACATGAGATAAGATTTAAATTTGTAAGAACCCCGACCAGGCTGTCACAATCTCACCTACCATACATTTCAAGGTATAGTCGATTTATTCATCTTCCAATAAATTAGTTGAAGATATGTACAATAGAGGAACGGGCAGATGGACAGATTGGACTCGTAATAGCCATTCCGGTAGGAAACCTCTTACAAAAATGTCAGGGAAACGTATCCAATTTACTATTCGTAATTTCATATTTCAATAGAATTCTTCCCAAGAAGTGGTTTGACTGTTAACTGTACAAATAACGGTGGGGAATCTAAAACGATCCACCTCTAATTACTGAGACGAGATGTCCTCATTGCGGTGAAATCTACTGTCAATTTCGAGATCTTTTCTTTGGTGTGTTTTAAAAGATATGGTGCTAGTTAATATTTTAAAGTCGGTTTTGGAGGGGAAAATCCGAGGGAAAATCACTCCCGCTCAGTAGTGATGTTTTTAGTGGAATATGGTGATATTACACGTTCTTCTCCAGATGTTGAGGATGGATTGTTTTAGATGCGCGTAGAATCGTAGATTACAAGGAATAAATATAGAAAAAGGAAAGTATTAAATGGGGAAAATAGTGCATTAATCAGTTGCTTACTTTATTTTGGTAAAAAGAAAATGTCAAAAAACCCGGAAACCTAATATATTTTTTTAATGGTTCGCTAAAGTCTAATGGCATATATGTCGATCTGCATTTAATAAAGTACAAATTGGGGCCGAATTTGTGAAACAAACGAGAATTGGTTTGTTGTTACTTTTGATTCATGGACTGATTTTAGGGGGCAGCAAATTTGACCTAAAAATTTTTGTCATAGAAATAAAAAAATTTTGAAAAAAATCATTATTATGCAGGGTAAGTTTTTTTCCTGGTTTTTTTCCATAGTTAGGTTCCTGCAGGGGTTCCTGTTATTGGCTCGTCACATCCGTCTCACATTTTAGAGAACTAAATAGGGCATTTTCCCCGTTTTTTTAAGATTTGTGAGTAAAGTATGTGGCCTACAGTCGTCGTGCTTAAATTAAAGCTAATTACATTTGCTACAAGATCTTTTCCTATAAAATTATCACATCAGGTCTTTCGAAGCTGCAAACTTGGATATACACTACTGGGTAGTGGTGGTAACAACACATTAAAAAATCACAACTAAACCTTAGGGAGTTTGCAATTTTAGCGATTTCTTGTGGTCTTTCATGTATCTTATCACATAAAGGATACAGTCAATAAATAAACAAAGCTTTGCTCAAACAAACTTGCGACCCAAACGAACTGAAAACCCGACTTAGCTCGTTTCAATTTTGTAAATGTAAATGTGAGAGCGAAAGTAACCATACCACCTCAAAAATTGGGAAATAGTACAAACGACAAGCTCAATTAAATGCATGAATTTTTAATTCTTGAGCTTGTTCGTGGCAGGTTTTTAAAATTGATTTGGAGAAAATGATTTGCGCTCAAAAATTAAGAAAAACTTGGGGAAATTAATTACGGCAGAACTAATTGACGAAAACATTTTTAGGGATTCATTTTTATAGCCCTAGTGTCGCGGACGATTACATTTCTATCGCTTCGAAGATAATAGACTTCGACGCCGTGCAAGTTCTAATCAATAACCCCAAACCCGAATTAAATCTACAACATAAGAGAAATGCAAGATGTAGCAAGGTTCATTTAATTTAACCCGCGGGATCACGCAATTCTAAAGGGCGTGGTCGTTCGCTGCACAATTGCAACAAAGCCTGGAGTTCCCATAAGTAAGATAGAATGCCCGTGGGAAACAAACAGTATTGCAATCACATTCGCGATCGGTCTTTCTTTGTGTTTATGTTGAGAGGGCTGTAAACAATTCATTTAATAACTATAGATAATTATTCCAAAGGGAATCTTTCGTTTTTTAAACAAACAATTTTCATCGTATTTGCTAAGCCCGATTACTGCATAAAGCGGGGATGATGGTGGTTCGATTTCTGTTTAATGCATGCCCAGGCGTCGTCGTTGCTTTTTAAAAAATGAACCGATGTTCCAGAATTCAATTAAACATTTATGTATCACGTATCATCTCAAAAATTTATAGACAATGATCTTTATGTAGAAAAGTAAGGTGGAAGGCCTGGCTTTATAATGAATGCAGACTCGCGTCTCCCAGGTACTGTAACAAGATCCCGTAGGATACGGCATACTGAATATGATTGGATGCCACAGAAAACCTATTTTCTGCAAACAAACTTCAAAAGGGGGCTTTCTAAAAAACAATGAGCTTACAAATGAGAAAGCGTCTGTGTCGCATTTCGACATCTGCCGATATCTACTTTCGCTTGGGCTTGGGTGTGCGAAACTTGCGGCCCTTCTAAATATCTCAAACATTCGATTATAGAGATACACTGTGCAACAATAGTAACAAATGTGTGAAAAGAACAGTTTGTTTACGCCAATCTTTAAAGGTTGATCCCAAATCCTAGAACTCACGCGAGGATTTTGATTTTGAACTCGTTATTCGAGTAAAATGATGTTTATTAATTTATTATTGGCGAGACTTTCGTTTCGAAACTAACTACACTATACAGGGTGTTCCTAAATATGATGTAAATACGAAAGGAGCTAATTTTTTGGCTTACTTTTACAAATAATAGTTCATATAAACATAGGTCCGCAAACTCTTACGTTACTGATTTACAGGGTGTTAAATTTCAAGATTTTTTTCTTTATATCTCCTGAGTTCTTTGCCCAAACTTGAAATATATGTTAGGCTGAATGGCTTACATCGTTTGTCATGTCAATGTCTACAGTACGTGGTCTTTTCAGGGGTCATGTTCTACCTCTGAACTTTTTTCAGGCTAACGCTGGTAGATTGTAAAATAATAATTTAATTTTCTGATTTGTTTCGAAACTGTTCGGACTCTTGTAATTTTTTCGTATTATTATAAAGTAAAAGTTTAAATTGTAAAGTGTACGGTGCAATTATAACAACCTATAGATCAATAACGAAGTGTTTGCGGAACTATGTTACTTTTAAACATAAAATAAGTATTATACCCTTCCGCTTTCGCAAGTCTTATTCCAAAGAAAACCTTATCAAAGTTTTTTCCTAATTTGTCCTTTCTTTCTTGTCTAGGAATCTTCAAAACATTTTTGTTAACACCTTCGTAGAAACCTCCTTGGAAAGCCTTTTCGTAATTCTTTGTCCGCCATTTGCTTACAGTAATTTTTAATTAATTTTTTTTAATTGCTTCACTTCAGACAACTTGATGGGTAATAATTATACTTAATTAAGAGTTCGTATGTTGACATTTTGATCAGCATGCGATTTCCACTTTCCTTTATTCTTGAAGACAAAATTTTAGTTTCTTTTTACATAATAATTGAAAATCTGGAATCTACAACTTTGATTCGGTATAGAAATTTTCGGTATCTAAATTTGGACTTACATGTGGAAAATTAAAAATTAAGCTTCCTAACCAAATATGCGATATATGAACCTTATTCTGAATGAAATAATTTCTTTTACTTTTACAATATCATGGAAAACAAAGAATTGGATCGGACCCTTCAGGGATGTTTCTGATTTTTTTTCTTAAATTCGATCAAAAATCAAAATTGAAAATCTGTAATAATAATACTCCGAATTGTCCGAAATAGACTACCTAGAGAAAATTATTTATAATTATAAGTGGTGGTGTCGATTCCCTCGTTGATACTTAAGAAGATACCTACCACATATGAGTTATGGATCATGTAAAATTCCAATTTTATAATTATAAGATTTTCAACGCAACCAGCCTTTTAATCAAAAGCTTATAATTCTAATGGGACAATGTATCGAAAAAAAGTCCTTGGAAGATATGATGTATAAAATAAAAGTTAGTCGTTCAAAGTTGGAGAATACGGGTGCGCCCTTGAAGTTGACTTGCAGCGGAAGCTAGTTTTTCGGTTTTCCAAAATTCTACTGAATGTGCAACGTCGTATACCTATGATGAGGATGATTGTCGCGTTTTTTTTTTCATTTACACAAAATGATGCGTTGAGACCCCAAAATAGGATGTAGGTACCTTTATTTTTTTCTTTCAACCTTCAAAAAAGAATTCTTTAGTAGTGTAGTGAAAATTTACGTGTTGTCAACGTAAGGTAAAAGTCCTGTCTCTTGAATTTTTTTTATTGGTCCGTTTTGTAAACGGGTTGTGTTTTTATAAAAAAAAAGCCTTGGTAGTCCAATTTTTTTTCTTACAGGTTCATGTTATTTGATTTTTGTTACCATGATGTATCATAGAATCAATTCTTTTCTTCTTATTAATCAATTGTGTCAATTTGAGTCCCTATGTGAGATACAGGTCAAGCTTAATTTCCACTATTTGATTTTATACCTAAACTTCTTTTAATCGGGCTGTTCATTTCAATTCAAAATCTGAGTAGCTGATTTTATGGGAATTTACGGATTTTGCTAACTACCTACTAATTTGAGCTGTAGGTATAAATCAGGATTTTAACTTCAACATTTTGAAGCAAGTCAGCTGGAAGCGATATCTACGATTTTTCATAGAACTAGAATCTCAATATGTAATATAATAATGTAATACCTAAATGGACGAATCTTCCAAGGCAAATACTCGACGGCGAATACTAATAGAGTTAAATTTCGTGAAGACAATTTTCCGAAGCTGAATTTTATGCGGTTGCGAATTGATCCAGCGGATGGAATTCCTAAAAGGAAATTGTTTTGCTTGTAGTTTTTGGCTACCATAATTATTCATTCACACTCCATGCATTTTATATGCATTGTCGTGATACCTCCACTAATTTTCTTTAGCTTGTAGCCTGATCTTGTTTGAGAACTTCTTTTATATTTCAAATCGTAGTTGACTTCACTAAATTCAATCTCAACATTGTAATATCTCCAATAGTCTTACATAAACTAACATTTAATAAAACAGTCTAAAATGAATGTTTGAGTGCTAGCGGGCTTTCGATCGCTGCCGATAGGTTTATACTAACATTTTCGTTCGCCATCAGCAAACATTTGCATTTCAGCTGTCAACTATAAGGCTTGGATTAGGTAAAGCACATTATGCTTTATCACATTAAGGCGTCAAAAGAGGTTTATATTCCGTGTATATCCGAACGACGTCATAATTCAAAAAATTCGTGCCGAGAATAAAAATTCTAAAACATAGTATTTTAGGGCAAGGCAGGATGAAATATGTTGGGCGAATTAGAATGGCAATTTACATCAATGTAATCTAAGAGTAGATCTCTTTTCGACCTTATATCTCTTTCGTGTATCTAAAAATTGTCTGGGAGATAAATAAATATTTATTTTTACAGGAGATTTACATTCACTTTATTTTGTTTTTGTTTCGTTTATGTCATTCCTCATTCGCCCTTTTATTAACTTCACAATGCAGATTTAATTTAAAATTCCCCTTTGTAACGTAAGTACGTGGAGAAATTTGAATTTTTTTAGATCTAAATATTTGTAGGTGTAGTCAATGTTTTACGTGTATAAAACATAATGGCGATGTTTTACTTATTCAAGACGTCACTCTCGCGGTTTTCCAGTTGTAAAACACTAAACGAGTTGTACGCCTCCCTTTCGCGCAAACAACGAACGTGAAAGAAGTTTTGTTGCAATTCAAATCAATTTTCCTCTTAATAATAAATACTTAAACGGAGAGTTTCAGTAAAAAGCAAACCTAACGTAAAGTTTTCAATTGCGCCAAGTATATTCAACTTTAGCATTCACTACTACCCAGTTACAATAACTTCTTACTTTTCTTTTTAAATTAACCATTTTCAAAATACAATTCATTTTATATTCTACGACAGAAATTTTTACAGAAAGCAAAACAGTCCAAAAATGATCATGGGGCGTCTATGCCAAAGAAAGGAAACTCATATATTCTAAATAAAACAAATCAATTTGACTAAATTTACGCCCTCGGACGTCATGGACTGCTTTATATATCTCATACGAGATCTCATATGACAGATATAATTGGCATATAATAGGCGAATGAAAAATAAATTTTATTCGCTACATGTAGACCGCTCTGTATATCCAAGATCGTAAAAATTCAATATTACTATTTCTTGAGCATGTGACATGAGTTCAATAATAAGAGATTTTAAATTAAAAAACGGGAACCAATTTGAGAAATATTTATTCGAAAATGAAACTCAAAACGCCAACGTCCAGTGAGTATTCACGTACACCGTTTGAATTGCCACAAAGGAATCGCAATGAATATATATATATAAAAGCAGACTACGTCGATAAAAGTAAATTAAATTCTTGTTGAAATCCAATGAAATGCTGGTTTGGAATATTGTTGGATGTAGAAACACGGCGTTTTATCCCATGAAATAAAGGGACACGCTTATGAGGCGGTTACGAAATGTTTTGTATATAACGTACGTAATCCAAGAGTTTTTTTGTGCCGTTTAACTGAAATTATTTTGCGAGGATTTTATACATGTTGGAAATGCTTGCCAAAATTGTTCACGGAGTACAAAGCGCGATCTAAAGCTATACGTTCATTCTTACCACTTCAACCAGTAATTTGTAGATTTGACATGTGGAAAAGTCATTTACCACATCTCTATATTTACTTTAGGTTATTCAATGGGATTGTAATTAAATAGTGACCCCTTTCAGATCCCATTTGCAATTTATTTCTCCAAATACTGCTACTTTATGATTACACATGTGGTCGTCAAGTGAGCATGTAGAAAATGAAATTACCTTTAATTGAACTGCTTCTTATTGGACTTAATTTAAACCCAATGGTGTACTGTGCGACTAAAAGGTTAACTATTTCTGTTGGCTCATCTGAGAAAAACTAGGTACTCAATGTTTGAGTGTATGACGTTATGGAAACGCTTAGTCTTTAATATTTAGTCAACAACAAAATCCTAAGATATCTATTCGGATATTATCTCAACAAACTGACCTTGTAGATTCCACATCGCAAGGGTAAATGTTGGTTTATACGATACCCCTACAAAATGAAAATTTATCAATAGACTGGCAGAAATCCAGCGACAAGAGTTAGTTTTTGTAATTGAGGTGGTAGGTAGAGGTGAAGTTAAAAGGTCTCTATCCCCTGGTTCTGACTTTGGGAATTATACAAGTTCCAAATGTCGTGCTCGCCTCTCCACGTGATGTTGATGTGAAATTCGAAGATCACTCCACGTTTCCATTTTGGTGACTTTAGGATGTCCGTAATGGTATCACTGTCATGGTCTTTAAGGGGTGATTGAAGTGAAGTTACAAGTTGCTCCCTCTGGCGATGAGTTTGAACCTAAAAACACTCGGTCTCGCGGAGCTTGATATGTCAATTTCAAGGATGTACATTTATAATAGTACAAGGTAACACCTAAGGTGGTTCGCTCGACTAAATTCCTTTTTTATCAATCTTAATATACAATGTGTTCCAGGTAGGACGATTTTTCGCTAAGGATCCACGAGGCCTTTGAAATTAACTCCAATCTTTTTGCAGGATCAGACAAACGCAATAACTTACGTTGAACGCTAACTTCAAAAAGATATATCAAAGGCCTGCTGGATCCTTCGCCAAAAAATACCTTAATTCTGTTTCCCTATGGTGCGTTCTCCCTGGGACACACGGTATAAACAAACACATTGGCAATTGGTTGTCCAAAAAATTAATTTCAAGGCTACCCTTAATTAAAATTAATGTAATTAATATTTCTGTCTGCTTCTATCACATGGAGAGCGCGCATGTGCACACTCTTACATTCGATGCCTACACCACAATTAGCTGTTACGCTGCGTCCTTCTCTTACACACGGAACGATACACATGTTTTTCTCTCGTGGGCTACTTAGCAATGCGACAGCCGTAATGTTCCGGATGCGTAACAGCTGATGCGTTGGAGATATATAGGCAAAATTTCATTATAAGAATTGTTCTTTTCGGAGTTACCATTTGTCCGCGATTTTTGTAAATATTTTTTAAGAGCTATTACCAACGTTTTCATTTGATGTATAACTTATTTTCTCAAAAAACAACCATTTAAAATTGGTACCGCAAGAAGTATCGCATCAGCGCCTTAAGTCATATGACCTGAGGCGGCAGACGATCGATTTTAGCATACTCGGATAGGCCAAAATGGAACTCCGTCGGTTAAAATTTTGATCACTCTCGTTTGGTGGATTTCGAGCTAGCCCCCCTACTATAAACAATGCATTTATATGTTTATATAAACAAATTCCAATAATTAGTTGATAGAGAAGTTTGTGATGACACACGAATATAAACGCCTTAAAAATGAATCACTTATAGTTCACATACAGAACGTAGATAAAGAAAGCATGCCGGTGTTAATAATTCGCAGGCGGGTAAAAAAGCACTGGATTATTCAAATGTTCATTTACCAATGGGAGGCTTCATACGAAGCTCTGGATAGGACACATAGGAAATTATTTTGTAAATTACAGTTGTAACTGGGAATTATACTAATTTACAGTTGTAACTGGGAATTAGTTTATAATTTACAGTTGTAATTGGGAATTACACTAATTTACAGTTGTAACTGGGAATTATGCTAATTTACAGTTGTAACTGGGAATTATACTAATTTACAGTTGTAACTGGGAATTAAACTAATATACCGTTGTAACTGTCAAGGATAATTCCCAGTTACAACTGTAAATTAGTATAATTCCCAGTTACAACTGTAAATTAGTGTAATTGACAATTACAACTGTAAATTATAAAACTAATTCCCCGTTACAACTATAATTTACAAAATAATTTCGTGTGTGTCCTATCCAGAGCTTCGTAGCGATGTAGCCGAAACACGTCTTCTTTATAACTGCACTAAACTCTTTCTCTTTCACTCACGTTTATAATTCATTCAGTTCCTTAGTTTTATGTTTAAAAAAAAAGTCCAATTACAACCCTTGTCCGCAATATAAAGGAAACACAATTTCGTCGAGGCTAGAGTTTGCGATCCCTCGTGTTATTTTGGGGTAATGCCATAACAGATTTTTTCTAGTTTAGATATTCACTTCCGATTTAACTATTTTTTCAAAAATTCGAACCTCAATATGGCGCACCCTAAACAAGGTCTAAAAGAATCAGATCTCAACAAAATTTGTTATTTTTGGTCATGGAAATAAAGAATTCAAATTTTCCAATTGCAGTTTTTGATCGTTCGACTTTTTACGCAATCCCTGTTAAAAGAAATTAAAAAAGAATCCCAAAGTTTGGGAGTTTTGAGGCTTGATTCCTGGACTTAATTAGAGGAGACATTTGGTTTGTTCTCCTGCACCGCCACATACTGTTTGTGTTACAAACTGTATAACAACTTGCCTAATCAATTAATTGCAATAACATGAAGGGTGCAGGATATCAATCACGATGTAACAAATACAGTAATGAAGAAGTATAAAACTGATAAGTATTTCCGATTTTATTAATGTATGATACCTGCAAGTTTCTACACCCTGTGTGATTATAAAAGAGCAATCGTGTACACGTGGTCCTTTTATTTCTTTTGTTCGTCCAAAATGCGTGATATTCAAGTTATGGGCATCTTGTGAATGCGTTTGAATCTTGAAACCAAACTTATAGTGAATAATAACGATCTCATGTCAACATTTACGGAATGTAATACATCAAATTCGACTTTTGGATGACCTGGATGGTGGGTTTGTATGGTTTTAAAAAGTGCCCGAGATAGACACACAGAAAGTATAAAGAAGCTCGTCACGCCAAAAGCTTTTCGCTTTTTAGTAAAAAAAAAGTTGGTTTAATGAACATGTAGTGACTGCGATCGTAATATCACTACTAGGAACCTGCGCGTTCGCAGATACAACGTGTAGGAAGTGACTAAAAGAAAAATACCGCAAAGTGATGGGGTAAGTTTCTCTTAATAATGGCTAGAATTAGAGTTTGCGGGCACGTTTAATATCCGAAATGTACTAAACTAATAGAATAATGCAACAATTTATCTCCCAATAAAAATATACATTTATTTGTGTTTTGCCATTTTCTACGTAACTTCAGCACGTTCCACACAGCTGGCGCAGATGAAGTTACGATTTGTTGCCATACAGCACAAGGAAATATATTTCGAAATAAAGAAATATAGAGGATATCCTTACAACGTTTACAAAGAGAAAGGAAAAGCAAGTGGATAACCAGGAAGGAATATCTATAAAAGGCTTATAAACTTTTTCAAACTAGGTCACCTCATGTTACGATGTTAAAGGGTTGTTGTTTTTAAACACATACACACAGAGAGCACTAATTTACATAAAATAATGACCGTGTCTGTTTTGTACATTCAATTTCATATTTGTTATGTTCTTGTTTGTTATATCCTATTGTCCTGGTGAAATTACTCTGTTCAACATACTTGAAGATAATAACGCCCATTCAGTAGCCTAACTACACCCTTTTGAAGGTCCTAATGTAGAATAATATATGGAGCTCGCACGAAAAGGACAATTGCTTTATGTAAATATAATGCGAAGCTCAATAGCTCATAATGCGATTTAACTTTCATCTTGATAACTGGAGGATACAAGCAGAGATACGGAATTTACACGCTTGCCACGTCTGCCATAGATTGTTCTCTATTAGCTCGTTTTGGAGATAATAGATGTTAAGCATTTGGCTTCGGTTGTTTGGAAAACTATCAGTACATACGTTGTTCCCAAAATTGTCAAAAATTGGTTCGATATTGTGGAAATGTACTAAGTACATAATAAGCCAGCACCTCACCACGTTGTTGTAAATATAGGTATGTACACTGATACTGGACTATCGAATAATTCCAGTTTCTACTTGAAAATGACTCTATTTTGCAAATAACTATTTCATTTAACGAAATTAGGTAATAGTTAATATTTGGCAACTGAAACCCGGTTGGGCCTGTAGTTATTTCTTGTTTTGAAGCTTGTGCTTTTGTAGATCGAACATTGTATTACACGGAAATTCGTTTAATAATACATGTAACTATGTATGTACTATTTTAGCTAATAGACGCTCTATCTTTTACATACAAAAAAGCAACAAACTACCGGTATCGAAGGAAATATTATACAGGATGTTTCACGCAAAGTATTCAGACGCCCATTAACAATTTAAGTCTTAAGTTTGCATACAGTACGGACATAGTTTTTCATGATCTACCGAAAGAAAATAATATGATCGTTCCACTTCCGGTTTTACAGGATGTGGATAGCAACTTTCTTATTTATATATTTTATTCCATTTTCGAAATCTACATAAAAATCTACGTCGTTTGTTACCACATTTACCTATACCCAGCATCAAAGGTTTTCAAGTTATTCAAGATTTTTCCAAATTTTTGACGTTTAATTGCTTTTCTTTAGGGCCCTGTACCTATGACTCCGTTGACTTTAATTTCAAAAAGTCTTCCAAAATTAACAATACTGACTTGATGCCATATGAGAAATTTTAATGGCTTCAAAGCTTAAAAAGTTGATTTTTTCAAATACAACATACCTACTTTATTTTTTTACACTTTCAAATGTCCACAAAAATTCTATGTCGATCAATTATTACATTCCCTATACCTACCTATCTGTTATGCTCTTCGTTTTATTTTAGATTTTCTTAAATTGTGACCGTTATACATAATTTTCTTAGGAAGCGTTGCACATATGCTTGAAAATAGTCATATAGATGACGATATTTGTCCAGTTAAGCAGGTAAATAGATTCGTAAATACAAACATTTCCTAATGAATAATGATGAAGGAGGTCGTTTACCTGTAACTGGTATAAACGTTTCAACATCATGGTGCACCCGCGCACAACGCCCTAATAGTGCCAGAATACCTATCGTGCAAATTTCCTGAAAAATAGAACATTTATCCTATATTTTTGTTTTTTTAATGTGACGTACATCGTTGTATTCGTAATATACAATATTACTCAATACAGTATGTACTTTCTTTTACGGGCCATATAAAGAAATGAGGTTGATGATGATTTCTCCGAAACGAAACATTGTATTGAAAATCCCTCTACAGTGTTTTGTAGAGCTCAAGAAGTGGCAATAAGAAAATATTTTATTTTTCTGTATCTGCTCAGAACAAATTAAAAACCAAATCGGTAAATTTCAGTTTTTTAGTATACCTTACGAGGTAGTTGGAATTTTCTGGTTGTATTGTTGTATATTGTGTATATCTCGGTTAGTATCGACTTTCTATACGAAAGTTGTTTAACATCTTATTTCCCATAATAAGGCAGTTTTCATTTCACTGTTTTTATTTGAAAAAACAAATGAATTACGAAAAACAATTGAATTTTTTTAAATAACAATGCACATTTTCATTAGGCTCATTGATAGAGGTTTTGCTTTCTTTTTTCAATGACGTAACGCACCCGTTTAGAAGAAATTAATTTTTATTTCAAGCTTTTTGTGATGGGTTATGCCACTGCCTTGCAGTTAATGGTGAACATTTTGAACATTCATTGAGATGAAAACCATTTTACTGCTAATTTCGTTTTGTCTTCATGGTTTAATAAGAAACCTACACGTTTATTTGTTTCATTTCGATGGAGGATATCTGGATTAATGTTACCGATCTAATTATAATAAATTTCTTTAAAAAATTTTCTTGAATAGTGATACTAACATGTTATATCATCGAAACGAGAAAAAATATCTCTATCAAATGAGCCTAATGAAAAGATGCACTGCCATTTAAAAAAATTCAATTTTTTTTCGTTACTCATTTGTTTTCTGAAATAAAAACAACTGAATGCTGCCTTATTATGTGTGGCGCAGTCTGCTGCAACGTTGGGATTGAAAGAGGGTGGGGCTATA
This sequence comes from Photinus pyralis, assembly GCF_008802855.1. Lineage (NCBI taxonomy): Eukaryota > Metazoa > Arthropoda > Insecta > Coleoptera > Lampyridae > Photinus > Photinus pyralis. The sequence continues at coordinate 49,668,900 of NW_022170511.1, forward strand.
TAAATGCTATCGAAAATCGCTCTATGAAGCTAAACTTGTTGGGTTTTGAAGAAATTCCATTCTATTTTTTTTTTCGAAAAGTGAAAAACTATGGGTGCCATTACCTATACAAAAGTTATAGCACAATTGTAATTATTTAATTAAAAAAGTTGTCATGCTCCTTACAAAAGCTCAAATTAGGAATTGATATTTAGTCAAAAATGGAACTACGACACATTACACCACAGCCGTAGCACAGATCGATAGTTACCGTACCTACTACCGTCAGTTTTGGATACTTTCAAATTTGTGCTTCAAGTGGATTTTTTGTAAAGCGTCGCCAATGAGAGATCTCCAATGCAACACTCTCTCAGCCTTTACTCTAGCTAGATACTCAGCTGCGATATAACTCAACAAATTATTTAGATTGTTTGCTACTGAGATCAAGGGGAGTATATGTTTGCGGACATGCTAACTTTTGATAGGAGAGGACAAGATAACGATAGTATGGCGTTCATTCAGTGGCGGATTTAAATTTTTTGCACTGCTAGGCACACCGAAAGGTATGCGCCCCAAAGTAATCTTTAAATTGCAATAAATTTTAAGATGATAATAAAAATCAAATTGAAACTTGAAATTTTCAAAACTAATATGAAAAGAAATACAGTATACCTAATTTTTACACGCACGTCAAAACTTGCATTGTCGATTATTGTTTTTACAGTTACAGTTTGTTTAAACTATCTACCAATTCCAATTTATTTCATAATTTTAATTAAAGATTTTTATCATTTGTAACTTGTTAGGGGACTTATTTTAAAACTTAAAATGTTACCTAAAATAAATATAATGCAAAAAATACCGCCCTCTAAAGCTGCCGCCCCTAGAGGCACCTGCCTAGTGTGTCCGTATGTAAATCCGCCACTGGCGTTCATTAGCCACAACTACAGTATGGTCGGTATGTTGTCACTTATCCCGTAGAAGGGTAGTGAAACATATAGACATTTTTTACGAGATAAAAAGCAGGTGTCAAATTCTTGACAGAATAACTTCCTAGCTGAAAATTGGGACCTACCATCCAAATTTCGTTAAAATTGCTCCATAAATAAGAAAGTTGGATGTTGCACATGCGCAACTCGATTTTTTGCGCATGCATTTTGTTTTATTTTATTAGGAAGACCTACCATCCAAATTTCGTTTTAATTGTTCCATAAATAAGAAAATTGCATTTCTGCGCACGTGCAACACGATTTTTGCGCATGAATTTTGTTTGCTTTTATTAAAGGGACTTACCATAGAAATTTCGTTTAAATTGCTTCAGAAACAAGATCGTTGCGTTTTGCACATATGCAACACAATTTTTTGACTTTGACAATTTTTTTCTCCGTTTTTTGATAATATAATCCGGCCCAATTTTTTGTAGGTTGTACACAGGAAAATAAGGTGTTCCAAATAATAGAATAAAAATTTTAGGTTACTATTTGAAAAAGTTCGATGCCGTTACGGCGCTCCAAAATTTTTTTTCAAAAATCCGGCCCGTTATTTTTCTGTTCGGTATGCCTAAAACATATATACAAAATTTCAACAAAATCCGTCGAGCCGTTTTCTCAGAAAATTGCCAACAAACGTACGTACATACAGATGGAAAAAAATTTTATTCTTTAAAAGTTGCTTAAAATGGTCTAAAACGTCAACATTTGATGAAATTTTGAAATGTTCAAAAAACGGCTATCGCAATAGCTACCTAGCACATGCTAGGAAGCTAAAAATACAATTAAAAATAGATACTGTAAGTGTAGATTCGGTACCTGTACCAAATAGTAAAAAGTGGCAGGGGAGAGAGAGATCTTAAACATTTTGCAAGCTTCAGAATTACAACTTTCCCTAATTCACGTTTAAGTCATTGTTTCAACCATTTAATTACATGCGGGTTTGATGGTTTTAGGCAAAGGTAATTTAAAAACAGTCACATAGTTTTGTGTGTTCTTTGACAAAAATGAGAAAATTTTCAATAAAAATTTGTTTCCACCACCACTCACTTTATGGACATACGTAACAAATCGTTGTCAATCCTATGGTTCAACACAGAGCAACGGGGAACATATTTATTTTAAAAGTGGGCAGTTTAATCAAGACACAATCGAATTGACAGCAACGCTGTCTTGATAAACGTGACAAAAGTAACAACGTTGCTGCAATATGAGTACTCAAACTCAAAGCTTTATGCAAGACATTTCTACATTAAAATTTTGCGCCATGTAAAATACGGAATTCCTTTAAAATGTCAAGTTTCCTAGGAGTCGAAAGCACCCCGGCCCGAACAGCGAACATCATTAATAGAAAAGTGACGTTGATGGAAAAGCGTCCCAATAAACTACGTAAAACTGAAGTAACGTCGGGTCGTCTGGGATCAAATTTTCAATGTATGCAAAATGCAGAATTCCAGGTATCGAATGTAAAAAATAATGCACCATATAAATCGCTAACAAAAGAAAACCCTAAACAACGTTTTGAGGCTTTCTCAACCTTCGAGAAGGCAATAAATTCAAATCAAGATCAGAATCAGTTTTTACGATCGGAATTTAGTTGTGTATCTGGGACATTCTCGAAGGGAAGTTTATAATAGATCCCTACATCCTACTTCCTGCAATTAGGTTAGTTTTTGGAATAGGAGATAACATAACCCTTACAGTATCCTCATATAGAGAGGACCGAAATGGATTTTACATGATAATTACTTATCGATTTATAATACTGCCGCCGCCATTAAAGCTCGAACCTATATTATACTAATTTATGAAGGTAGAAAGGTAGAAAAGTTTATGTATAATCAATGATTAGCGCCGATAACTTTATTTTGAAAGTTGAAATATGAGTTTAAAGCTCAATTAACCGAATTTTTATGTTATTTTGTTTGGTAAAGTTCTAGTTTAATATTATACATAAACTACACCAGTTTTAATTTAAAAAGACATAAAAGTTGGAAGAAACGGAAAAGTTCAACGTTTATAACTTTGTTTAAGTTATTTTATTGTTATACGTATTGCAGGTTATATGAAATAGGTTTATCGGTTTGGCTGACAAAACATTCGTCGATTTTCGAGTTCGCTTCCAACACATATTTGCTGCAGATAAATTCTCCCTTGGGAATTGGATGCTCGGATTTGATTATCTCATATGAGCTGACAGTTGCAATAGTTTTTGCTGAATTTTACAATTTGAGAAAAAAGTTCCTTGATCTGTGAATACGAAAACTGACGTGTACGTCGAGATCCGAATTGTCGAATATACAATTCTGAATTATTAGCGTTTTTAAGGGCTTCACCCCATTTCAATTGTGACTGGAAATGATTACCTTTTTTTTACAGGGAATATAATTAAATTCGTGCAATGGGATAACTAAATGAAACGGATGCCGGTATAGGTAATTGAAAACGGACATCCCATTGAAGTTACATTAATTTGTCACTCGGCGGAGAGAATTCATGTTTTATTTAGAATTCGTAATGGTCTGTAACCAAAAATATTGTTGGCCTTTATAATCCTTGTGTTGAACACTCACCTTTATGTGGATGGATCACCCTATATCTTGATAACTGGTTTTTTTTCATATAAGATAGGGTGTTACAATTACAATTAAAACCGAAACATCTAAACCTTAATTCGGTTCACAAAACACTTGAAAACAGGCAACACTGATACGTAAATAGACATAATTCACATTTATCCTAACCCAATGCTACACACAAATTCACATCTGATGTACCACTAAAGAAAACTTTCCGATTAAAGCGGTGTATCACACACTATTGTGGGTTTTCAGTTTGATAGTCATCAGTGTGTTTGACTAATAGCCGATTTATATAAAGCCACACACTTAACAAGTATAATACCGGCTATAAAGTAGGTACCCAATTATTACATTTTCAAGCGAATGACTTTGAAACAAAGGGTGGTAATTGCTGTCAAGTAGTCATAGTTCCAGTAGTTTACGATATTTTATTAAAAATTAAATTAGCAAAAATTAAATTTAAGTAGATTTAAAAAAAAATTAAATGGGTTACGATAAGACCCTGCCATTTTAACCAACATATTTCCTAATAACCGAGATCTCAATTATACGCGGCGCGAAAAACATGCACCCTGGACATCGTGACCCTTGCAGACCTTGGATCCTTTGATCAGTTGATACTTAAATTTTTACGGTTTAAAGTTCATACTTGAAGTAGGTAAACTTGAAACTGAAGCTTATAAGAATATAGGACATTTTAAGACTTGGACGTTTTTATTTTGACACTTGATCTTTAATGGTGATACGTTCATCTAGAATTTGAAAATTATGATATTTGGAGATTTAGATGTGCAAGTTGAAATACGTATTTTAGATCTTCGAGTTACGGTTGAAATTTAAAATTGATAGAATGAGGCTTGATAATTTCAAATTGCAGGCTTCACTCTTTTTGTTGAATGCTAGAATTTGAACTTTTGAAGCTTGTTTGTGACCTTTAAAGCTAACACAAACGTGTACTAAATGTTGTAAACGTATCTCTCAATATACACTTAGTATCTAGTCAATTTAGTAAGTATCACTGACCTGAGCAGATCCCTACCAAGTGTAGAATTAATTCTGGATGACCGAAAATGAAATCGAAATCAAGATTTTTGTTAATTTAATAAACTAAGGGTAGGCAACGATGAGCTGATTAATTATTATTTGGGAAGCTAGTGCCAATTTCTAAAAATTTTAGATAAAACATTTCTGATTTTATACCGGAAGTTAGCTCGCACTTCGGTATTTTAAAGAAGATGCTTTAATTTTTTAATTTATGCAAAATTTTGACAAAGCCACTCTTATGGTAAATAATTTCTGATCTGAATTTGAAGCAGCAGGAAAAAACTGCAAAGCATTGCAATTTAACCTTATAACTTAATAACGCGAATGATACCCATACCATCACGCTCAATCTGAAACACCCAGTATATTTTCTGCAGCTTACTTTCTTTTCTACTCCTACTCTTGTAGAAGATGTAGATTATAACTTCTACTATCCCCGTGTAGGGACGGGTAGTAGAATTTTCCTACTGCAGGGGCCACTGTATGTCGTAAAAAGCGACTAATCAATGGCAAATATGGACACGATTAACACTAAATACGGTGGTCGACTTTCCCTGCGTATTACTCCTATACTATAAACTTAAGCGCTTAAGCAATAATTTAGACTCTTGTCGTACATATACATTTATTTTTCGTAGTGTTCTTTTAATCAGTAAATCTTTGTGTATAATGAATGTGGATACCATGGACGACTCATCCACAAAAATATAATTTAGCGAATTTTCTAGAGCGATAATCCAGTCGCCATCAAATCAATAAAAGATTAGTCCCTAGATAGAAGCTGCAACATTGAAGTGTCAAACTTCATTGATTTTTGGGTTAGGTTTATAAGTGACCTGTGACAAACGCCAAACGCCATTCCACATCTAATTTAAATAAGGCGGCTACAAATCAGTTGTATCTAGTAAAGTATAGTCAGCTTGGGGAACAATTGCATTGTTTTGAATCAGTGTGACTGCATCAAAGGCTAAAAAATTCCATCTTTTAATAGTCATTATACACATCAGTAGTATAGCTCAGTGTTAGAGCATTGGGCTACATAGCCAGAGGTTAGGTGCTCGAACCTGGGCTGAGGTAAGAATTTTTCATCTGTGGCAGCGATGGGAATTTCCTTAGATCAGTTTTGAGCATTCTGGCTCCCTCGGGTTTTCCTGAAGTTTTCCTAATTCGTTAGGTAAATACCGAAGTAGTATAGAACTTAAGCTCTTCTGCAAGGACACCTGTAAAAAGCATTATGCCGGCCACTGTAATTGGGCAAAAGCCTGTTGAGCGCCCAGGACAAGAGGGACAGTAAATAAATAAAATAAATAAAGTACACACCTCTCAGCAGGGTTATACTTATACATACTTATTTCTAATCACCTTACTTTTTAAATTGACGCTCATATTTAATAAAATCAATGTGTTTACCTATAGAGGGTGTAGAGCGTATCTAAGAATTTGGACTACAGCTATTGTTTTAGTGGAATATGTATTATTTTCTTTTTATGTTAATTTTGAGAGACCGATTTGAGGCTATCATACAAATTTTGATATACATATTATGCACATACATATGCAATTTGTAGAGTACGAAGTAAACGCAATATATTGAAAATGTAAAAAAATAGCATTCAGTACAATCTGTACATAACGTATATTAACTACGATGCAAAAACTGAACGAAATCTAACTAAATTTACTCAGTTTAGTATTCTGTATATCAGTACAGACTTCCGTTTTGAGGGCGATGTGAATTTACGCGAGTTCCGTGAAACTGAACTTTCAAGGTTTGCAACTAGATGGGGGTGACGATTGGATCAGATGTAGTTCTTTAAATTTGTATTCGTGATTAGATAAAGGATGATCTTATTGTCGACGAAAACGACAATAATTTACATCTGATGGGCTGTTAGTGCTGTTACTAATTACTATCCACCCTTTTGTGTGTGTATCTACACTTAATCTATCGGATTGCGTCAAAATTGTCGGTTTTCAATCAATAACATCATTTAAGATGCTACCTGTAATCATTTTAACACACATACATTATTGTACTTTTGGTGTCATAAGGCTTCGATCATTGGAAACGAATACTTAATCGGCCATATATTTTATTTTCAACAGTTTGTACTTATGTAAATATCGTTGACAGTTGTTCGCTTTCATACTTCTTTCATAATTTAGAAAAAAGGATGTGCAGGTTTCTGCATGGTCTCATTGCTGAGATCTCAGACCACAGACGGACCGACAATTCACGACGGAATTTAGTAAGGCGGTATTTACAACTCGTGTGAAAAGTTTCCCTTTGAGCGTGAGCGCTCGTTGTATAATATCATATTAGGTGACTCCCATTACTTTCCACGATGATACTAATTATATATTGAAAACTTGTGGGCAAATTTATTGTATACACTACACTTGATATTCCGTTTTGAAAAGCCGTGTCGTTGGGCCACGATGGTACAAATACAAACCGGCGGTAGCTTGTATACAGGATGGCGCATCTAAAACGAACCGAACCACCCTTAATAACTGGTAAATTACACCGAGGGGGAAATATTTAACGGTCTATTTCTGCTCACGACACTCAATTATGGAACATAAAATCAACGGTCTGGAAAATTCAGCTTCCGCTGTGTAAATAAATAATAACAATGATAAACCGTTTCAACAATAGGGGGCGGGTATACTATTTTAAAAAATAAAATTTGGAAAAGATTCTTTTTGACGATATCACATCTCGTTTGCTTTAGATACACCACGCTGTACCGCCTATATAAGATAATATAGGGAATGCTTTGTGTCCAAAAACAAAATAAACAGTACTTACTGTTTTTTTTTTGAAAAATCATGTTAATGATACAAGAAACATACACAACACTTAACATTCTAAGTAACACTATTAACAGTTGATACCATGATATAATCAACATTGTACGTCAAACCGTACTATATTAATACATGGGTGGGTACAGTTTGTTAAACATGGATAAAATCAATTATATTATACAATACTATAATCAATATTGACATTACACTTTACACATCGCACGCCACACCAAGTATTTGGTTATTATAAAATTTGGCACTGGAATTTGCATAACAAAGCGAATTATCAACAGAAGATTCCGCGACGTACCAATTCCTGAATATCCATTAATTAACTTTCAATCAATGTAAAATGACACTAAGGCGGAACATGCGTACCACAGCACTTCTGAAATGATAAAAACATGTATCAGTATTTATTAGTGGTTAAAAACGGCATGTAATGTATATAGTGTGATTATTTAGATGTGCATGCTTAGAATGAAATTTTTTATTTATTGAGAGGGTATTCTGAACCTTGAAAATCTTTCAATATTGCTTTGGATTGTTTTAAAGAAATAATTTCCAGTATTGCGCAGTATAGCAACCGATTTTTCTCCTCACTACAAAAAGAGGGAATATGTTTGATGAATTGATCCATTCCTCGCTGAATTTATGGAAAAATAATTAAAATATTAGTTCGCCAACCAACGTCATAGGTGTATTTTTCCAAAAATGAGAGTAACTTATTTGAATGCTATTGTGATAGTTGGAACTATATTTTTTGTGTAAGAGCATATAAAGTTATCCTAATCTATTTTATATGCATTGGATTTTCTGTTAATTTTGCAAGGCGTGAAATATTAGAAATTAACATTAACAGTTGTAATTCTGTAAGTTTTTATTTAAATTATGGCAGGTAATTAAGGTGTTTTACCTTTACCAGAAGCAACTGTATATACCTAGATTAACACGCCAATTATCTAATTCATAATGTACTTACCCAAACTTAAAAATTTACCCAAAAATTCTCGCGGATAAATAGTATGCAAAACCGTGTAATGAAATTGTGCTTAACAACTGAAAACCCTCCCTTTATGTCCAAAATATGGTGGCTGGGCTTATTAAAACAGATCATATTCCCAACTAAGCCGACAGTCGTAAAATTTGACTACAAACGTCCCAAAATTGTCACCCTTTTTTCAGCCTATTATGTATATGTCGTAAAACAAAGGCGCGTGGAGTGATATATTTTATATATTTTTTTCGGCACATCCTTTTCGATTTTGAACAATTTTTCAAACGTTCATCCTACTCCGCAAGGTGGTGTAAAAATTCGATCTCGTCCCGTAAAGGACTTATATTATTATTATTATATATTTATCTAAATAAAATAAATAAATAAATGACCAAAATTCCTTGACCATTCGAAACTGTTCGCGAATTTGGACGGACAGAAAGTCCAAAATCATGAACGAGCTGAGTCGCTCGTTTAATAACTGTTAGTAAAAACTGTAATAGAACCTTAAATTTCTGTAAATCATTGTTTTACTTAATTTCATGGCAATTTGCAACGCACCTTTCTTTTAATCCCCACGGTTGCGCGTCATTAAGGAGGTTGTGCATTCTTTCGAAATAAAATTTTGACTTCCTAAGTAAACTTTCTAAATTATTTAGCACAACGGCCCACATGAATAAAAGGGAGCATATGCTTTTACTTCACACTGGGCGATGTAGCAGCCCTGCTTATCCGCACTGCTGAGCAGCGGGATGGGACGCAGTGCAGAGCTGCTCAGCAGTGCGGGTAAGCAGCGCGGCTACGTCGCCCAATGTGAAGGGCACTTACGAGTATTTACTTTGAATTTTGCAAGTATAAGCATATGCCCCCTTTTATTCATATGCCCCATTAACTGACCGGGTAGCCCTTGACATAAATTTTACACTGACTTATTGAAGATTTTTCCATTTTTCAATCTGAAAATTAACTTCAAGTCCGCTTTTACAAATTACTTGCTCATAAAATTAAACACAAAATTAATTTTGGATATATTTTATGTTAAAAGATATTTAGATTTTAATTTTACATAAATAAAATCACAGTACATCGTTTAAAAAATGTCCTTCTGTAGACGACAGTGTTGACATGAAACAAACCCTGTCAGCCCCCTTTATATCGGCAATATTTCACAGCGAATAAAAAGTAGGCCATCCTTAAAAAAACTCAAAAAACTCACAAAAACTTTATCTATCTGTATAAAAAATCCGAAATAAATTGATTCCACACTGAAAGCTAGCGTTATAAATTCACTAATCAATAAGTCTTGAAGAGGTGCTGCTGAATACCATGTCATTGCAATATTGAGAACGATAGTGTATTGAATAAGGTGTAATATCGAAAACGTTTCAAGTTCTCTCAGAATATCCCTGATTGTACATTTACAAAATTGTCTACCCTAGAACTAACTAAATAAAACATAGACGTTACACCTGTCCCAAGGTATGACAAACTTGCAAAATGAGCCAAATAAGCCTGCGAACTTTGTCTTGGAATTGAGAGCTAGTAACGCATTGTCATACTTTCATACTGATCATGATCTCGATGGAAAAATATTTTTCCAAAACTCTTTGCATACACCAAAGAGTATCCACAGCACTCTTTGCGTACACTCACCTACTATACAATGCTGGACACATAGCTAAAATGATATGGAAATTATCAATAATGCGCAGTTCAATAATATTTAACGAATATTGGCAACACACCTGACAAACCACACCATCCCAAAAATTGGCTAATTAGACTAGTTCAGCGTTGTAATTGGCATAACAAGGCGGTTGTGAATCATAGGATACGACGGAGGATGCCGCAACGTAGCTGTTTTGAGGTATTCCTGAATATCCACCAATTGTCACTATCGTCGTTGTTGGTTTATTCATATCAATGTAAAATGAGACTACGGCATACCACGCATACCATAGCAATCCTGAAATTATAATAAATTATACTATAGCGCCTTAATGGAAAAAAATGGCAATGTATATATAGTATGGTTAACTAAATTTAAACAAAAAATTCTCCAATTTTGGAGAATGAGTTTGGTGATTTTAAATACATCGAAGGATATTTGTGAAATATGTAATTATGATCAGTTTCTATAGAGCGCCCATAATTAACGAGAGAAAATTGCACAAAAAAAAATTTTATTACCATTGGACTAAACTTAATGAATTCTGGATTCTTTAAAAACTTTTCTGCTCTGTTTCCATAATGGTTGGAAATTCACAATCAATGGATCAATCAAAAGATTTTTTTCTGTTTAATTTAGGTAGTCTATTCGACTCCACCTAGTGGATATCAATAGGGTTAAGTGATAATTAATTGCACCCGCTCAAGTGATAGGGTAACTTTCATAGATCAGAATCTGCATACTATCCTTCTGAGATATTGGTCATCAACACTGCTAGTTCTTTTTATCTAAAAACAGAAAAATGTGTATGAATCTTTTTCGTGATGGGTACCTACTTCCAAACTTTATCATTGTTCAAAACATTTGAAACGTGTCACTAATGTTGTCACATTCTCTTTAACGCGAAGAACCACAGAGTCAATTCAAATTAAAAATTGATCAGAGAACTGTGTTGTGAAAGAAATGCCAGTAGCGTAATACGCATGCGTGCTATACAGCACTGTTGAGTGTATTTAAAATTCTCCATATCTTTAAGAAGTAAGCACCTTGTCTACTTTGATCCAGTTAAGCCAATACAATTCGAATCTTTCCACAATTCATGGTTTCTATCTTATCACAAATAAATACTACCATTCACCCCATCGTATACCACACCAATGAAATACCGACTTGTTACATCTTAACAAATTCCACCCCAAATTTTTATTATTTCAAACTTGCCCGTACGTTGAATTCCGCCTCGATTATGATATAGATCTATGGCCCTAACGTATGTCAGAGGAGTTAGTTCGCAACGGTCCAGTAGGTGACGCTAGCGCTGTACCAACTGTCAGATTCTTTGAAAGTTTGAATTATTTACGGGAATTTTTGGAGCCGTTTCACGATGAGCATAAACGAACAAGCTGGTATTCACTTTTGGGAATTGTATTTACGCGGAGACGTTCAAAGAACGAATTTGAATGTACCCTGTATATTTTGTAATAGACGAGGCGATGGAAAAGGGCAGACTATTGAGCATACCGACGATGGCTTACTAGGTAATTATTATTAACAATATTTCTAGGTACGTACCTAAAATGTCACCACTTAGCAAAATGCACTAAGCAAGGTTTCATGTTTCATAGCAAAATCGACAGCGGAAACAAGGTCGTCAGAAAAAAAACCTACACCTAGATTTTGTAACAGTTTGGCAAAACCGTTGGGGAGGAGGGGGGGGGGGGTTAAGTTACTTCATTAATACAGTCAAAAATTGTATGTAGGTACTAAACCATATTCACTTTAAGAAGATAGCCGTAGAAAGCTTAGGGAAACTTTGACTTGTGATTAGTTAAAACACCAGACAGTGTTACGTTGCATAATAAAATAAGGGACGAATTTTGTTGATAGCGTAGTTGGTAGTATCTGTTGCCAACTAAATTGTCGAACTGTCATTAGCTGTCAATGTCAAAGGTCCAAACATTAAATCGTTTCATTTATTTCTGTGTTTTCAAATTTGGTGCCGATGTTGTCCGATGAGATACGATTTGAGACCGTCAAAGTTAAAATTAGTAAAAGTCAATTAATTAATCGCCTAGAAATGTTAAAAGATGAAACCTATTCTTATTTGTAGACATATACAAGATGTGGAGTATTTCAAACTTCTCGTAGTAGGTACGTGGTTGCAATGGAAGCTGCTTTTTACGCCACACCACTTTAATTTGCCGCCATATTCACATACCCACGACTACAGTGCCCTCTATCGGTAACCACCCACATTGTATAGAAAGTATAAAGTTAATAGATAATAGCAGTCCAATCGAAGATTTCTCCTGGGTGTGCTTTTCTTCAAACACAGCACCATCACCTTCTTATAATGAATGCAATTAGTCAGAGATCAAGATTTTAGTTATTCCATTACAAAAAAATTATTTTACTGTTTTGATTGCAGAAGACTTACTGGACATGGAGGAGGAGATGGCCTACCGTAAGAATAATGAAGGCAAATCAATGATTTAAACTCTGTTGTGTACTTTAGTATTTGTTTCTTGTTGCTACACTGTTTGCTTAAACGCTTTCCTTGTTCATACAAAATAATAGTGATTTTCTGGAAGTAAGTGATCGAGATAAATTGCTTGTACAGTGAGATCTTTTGGTGTGAAAGATTATAGCCTCCTACGCTCTGTGTATTGAGGAGAATAATTGCACGAGATATTGAGTTGAAATTTTATTTTCGTACTTCCGAGACTAAAGTGACCACTTCACTCCATTATGACAAGTACTGAAGTGTCACTTTTTGTCCCGCCGGGATTAAATTTTGACGAAAATCCCGGAAGGATGAAATTACTAACAAGGCAATTTCAGTAGGTTGTTCCACATTTTGTATGCGGCACTACTTCTTAAACGTATCGTACTGCTGCTCATATAGTTTTTTGGATTTCGGTGGTATCAATTCTTTACCTAGTTTGGCTGCTTTTTATGAATACCAAATACACTTTTGTCACCCACCACCAAAATTATGACACTAGCAATGACAGTTTCCAAATTATTTTTGTTACCACAGCATAGGAATTGTCGTACCAACGCAACGTTCCTATGGTAACTTGTTAAGTAGCGATTTTTTGAATGAACGCATTCTCTAAAGGTGGGTTCATAGCTCTCCGTTCATCCGTTGCGTTGATCCGTCGAACGGATAGTACGTTTTGTTAAGGTTCATAGCAATCCGTCCACATTGTACATTTGCAAGTATAACCATAACCTAAACTTTATTTTGTAGTGTACCCTCCGTGATTTTCAGTATGTGAAAATGGTACGAAAGTAAGAACACATTGCTATCTGATTATTACCGTGAAGAACGAATAGGCGAACGCTGTTAACATACCAAACATAACCTCACTCTTGTTAAAAACGGACCAACGGAAACGTAAATGTTCAACTTCAACCAACTTTTCCGTCGTAAACGGACGACGTACGATTTAAAAATTTGCTGTCTTCTGATTGGCTAACGGACAAACGGAAACGTATGAACGGAGAGCTATGAACTTACCTTAACTCCATACATATTAAGTGTTTCAGTTTCGGAAGTACGAAAAATATCGTATATACCTTGCGACTGAAGTAGTGTTCTTAATCCCTCAGGTAAAATATGGCCCTCCCTTCGGTCGGGCCATAAACTTTACCTTCGGGATTAAAAGTACTACTTCAGTCCCGTGGTATATAATATACTATTTTTATGACAGGGTAAAAAAATTAAATAGGTATTACCCGGTGAGAATCCGCCACATTTATGATATTCGCTGTCACACATAGTATACTTTCGTCAATATTGTATAATACAAATTTTACCCAATGAGTTGACTTACCGGACATTAACGTTCCTGCAAAAAGTTCAGGTGCGAAGAACATGAATATTAAACAGAAGAGCGTACATAAACCTAGACCAAATGCTACATATACTATCCAAGGTAGCAGGAAGTGCTTATTCACCTAAAAACGACTTTCTGTACTTTTTATAAAGGCATTCGCCAACCTACCTACCTTTACGGATCCATACAGCAGCATAATGTTGACTACTACGTAGAGGTAAGAGTAAACGACAATTATCCGTACATGACTTTTGGTATCTTCTTCTTCAATACTTTCCAAGAAAACTGCTTGCGTAATTATTCCGGCAATTGTAAATAACTAAAAAAGAACAATCTGTTAGTTAAGCCATGAGTGAATGTACTGAATCCCTAAAATTTTCAATCGTTTATCTTTCTATGCCTAGTCGCTAGTTTTATCCACCAGAACAAAAGGTAATTGAGAAAGCAATAAGCTAAGAAATTGAAATGTGTTTTAGTACCAAGTTACGACGATGCTTTGTTGATGTGTGATCTGTTATCATAAATTCCATAGCAAAGATCGCCAACTAAGGATGGTTCAAATTCGTGGCTCACCATTGGGATGTGCAGTGAAAGATACAGTGTAAGTTAAATGAGGGAAAAGTTGCACCTTTTTGTACCTAAAGAAACGCATTTGAAATTTTTGAAAAATCCTTGAAATTAACTGACATATTACTCAAAACTGAAAATGTAAAATTTCGTTTTCATTTTCCCTAGTTTAAACCATCGAAAATGGACGGTTCCCTTTCGCATCTTCAATTTATTTTAGGTTGTTTGTATTTTTAGCAATGGGCTCTTCGGAGATTCTGAATCTGTTAGCAGAAGTTCCATAAGACGCTAGATGTAGAAGCTATAGACTACTATTTCTTATTTCTTATGGACACCATATTCGGATTTTTACGGAATGAGATCGAAAAGAAATTCATCTGAATGCATTGCCTTCATAGCCATGTTGATTCAGCACAATCTAGTTGTCTTTGGATGTTTTGTTGAGAAATGAATGTAAAACCTTTGATTTTGCAGTTTTTCTTGTAAATTTATCTAAAAGTATAGAGTGTGACGTCATTTTTTGTCCTCTATCCTCTATCTCATTCCGTTAAAATCCAATATGGCAACAGACAGACAGACATCATCGAAATTTTGTTTGATTCGGAATCCTGGTGCTTCAAAACGTGTATTTCCGTCAAAAAAGTGGGAGGGGGGGTCATTATTTACCCCAATGCAATACCCCCCTTGCTAACGTGCGGGTGGTAAAAATGGAATGCACTAGTTGAATGTACGTTATTTTATCTAATTACCACTATAGAATAGTAAGATTCTAATCTCAGAGAATTTGCTATCATATTGTAGATACACAGCACTGTAAAGCCAATCCACGCAGGTAACAACGCAAAATGGTACTTACAAATCCACAAATTCCTACAATAATCGTTCCAGTTCGCAAATCGCAACATCCACAGCACGAATTTAAAAGCTGCATCTGCTTTTAATATTATTCGATACCTAACTGTGATTTTTTCACCAAACTATTTCCACTGACACTTGTAACCTTAGAGCAATAGGCGGAGAACAATTCTTGCTGTACTACGAGCGAAAATCTGATGACGTCCGTAGCGCCAGTCTGGCTGGCGCAACGGAAAATACAAGATTTTACTATAGAAAACTTGCGAAAATTAGTAACTGAAAACGGGATCCGTTTTATTTTATATGTCATTGCTTAAATTGTTGCAATGTATGTACTTTGTTCGAAAATAAGAACTTTTGTATTATTGATTGACATACATATTTTCATTTGCATCAGAGATTTAAATTAAAGAACGACCACTCCAATAAGCTTTAGTGACTCTAAAAGTCTAAAAGCTTCTATAGGCCTTAAAATCTGTTAAAGGTTCCAAAAGGCTTTGAAGACTCTTTAATTGTCTCCGTTCCTAATGAGTAATGACTCACTTGATACCTCTTCACTCAACGCTTATAAGAAAAGACCTTACAATACAAGTTCTACTCTACAGCTAGGTACACTTGGAAACTCCTTGAACCCTTTGAACGTTCTTGAACTGCTTTAAAGATTCCGTGTGCTATTAACCAAACTAGTATACCTACTGTACTTCAGAAAGCTTTGAACATTCTTTAAAGCGATAATGAACGCACATGTTCTTAAGGGTCTTGAGAACGTTCTTAGAAGCTCTGGGTGACTCCTTCAAGCTTCTTTGAAAGTTCAAGATAAATAAGATTTCCCATGTAGATAAAAATTCCAAAGATGACTCGACAGTCGACACTTCGACAGCATCTACTTGTTGATCGCATAGTTGCTTTTATGACTCAAATAGTCACTGAATAAGTAATTCTATTCAATGCTAAAAACTAATTCTATGCCTTCGAAAATATGTAATAGGACCAAAACATTAAACAATTGCTATTGTTTTTCCTCCTTAATACGTATACTAAGTATACCTTGAATTTTGTTTTATTTCTAAAATATTTACGAAATCGGCCACCTTCCTCGGTCCGTCAATTATCTTGTAACTCGTCTTGTAAATAACAAAAATTTAAATTTAAAGATACTGTGTCTAAAATTATGGTCTAAATGCGAAAGGAGGCGCTTTTATCTTGTTATTACACCCTTCTGCATGGTTTAAGTAATTGCTTCTTTAAAGGTTCCAAATATTAAAATTTACGGCATTTAATAATAAACTTATTGTATAGAGATTAAGCATTTCACATTGTCCCCTTTTACTTTAGTTATCTTTGAAATTACGCCGACTGGGGTTATTTGTGAATCATTTTCTCTTTGCTGTAAATATATTGCAGAGAGGGTTTGCATTTTGCGTCAATGCTAAAATAATGCTTATTAATTATTAATTAATTAGGATTCCGACTGCACCCAGTGAGACGGTTTGAGTTTCGTAATCGCATTTTTGCAATGTGTATAAAACTATAAAATATAGCACCGTAAAAATATAGTATATAATAAAAAAAAGGCTCCGAATACTCAACCTCACTGGTGATGTGGAATAGAATATCACGATTATTTGGTGGAATAAAATCATGTTATACATATGTTCGTTTAATTGATAATGGCAACATCGTCAATAGTAATAATTTTCTGTGGTATTACATATTTTTAGAAGACTTGTAATTACAATGAGAAATTTGGCTAGGGCAGGCTTAAACAGGCTTAAAATTTGTCAGGGCGGGCTAAGCCGATTTAAGAGCCGCACTGCTGCGGTTTATGCCGATAAGTGGCGAAAGAGTAGACTATCAACTAAATTTTAAGCATACAAATAAGTTTTTTTTACGAATCAGTCGAAAGTTTTTGAATATTGTGTTCGAAAAAGGAAGATCTGGATTTGTACCCTTTTTAAATAAGAATTCGAAGTGTGTCAATTATAGGAACTAAAAAGTGACATTTTGGTGGCGCCACGATTACAAAGTGTCACTTTAAACAAACAAGAAATCCGAAATTAGAAATATTACCTACTGCAGATTTGCAATTGATCGCTACCCGCCTATCAGTGAGGGTTTTGACTTTTGAGTATTAATATAGGGTTTTGAGTGGAAATTTTGAGTCAACGTGTGCGGTTCTTTTACAGAAGAATTTTCTTGAACGTAACTTGAGACCTCTATCAATGATAACTGATAAGCAGAAGTAGCGCGAGCAATATTAATTTATTGTATATTATAAAGTCCCTAGATTACTAAAGTAACGCGAATAGCAGCCATTTTGGCTCAGTTTGGGAACCGCGAAATTTGAAATTGAAGCAAGTATGTATTTTGTAGTCGCTCTTGGATTGTGCGGATACTTGGATAGGGCAAGAGTTTTGTGAGCGTATCGTTTAATAGCCTTTAACATCACAAGAAAGATATAGTTGCATCGCTTTTTCAATCGATTCACCACTTGCATCCAATTTTAAATATTTTAATTGATTTTCATTAAAAGTTTTCGAAAAATTGTCTCCACTTCTGAGTAATTTCTTTTTTCAGTTTCTGTTTTCTTGCAAAAGATGACCTTCTCTAATGAATTAATGGTTACATCAGTACTCTCCTGAATGTACACACAGCTATTAAACAACAAATGTCAAACCTGACACTAGGTGTCAAACGGCCATTTTGGCTCAATTAGCAATTTGTTTTGTCTAATACACTGGCCTAATGAATCGCGTTACTTTAATAATCTAGGGACTCTAGTATATTATGTAATTGCGCGCCCCTTCCGGCAATTGTATAAAGCAAAAGTAATAAGTGTATCCCCTCCATCTGCGGGGACCCTTACGAGAATTTGTAGCTCTGCCGTGTATGAGATCCCCATAGTGAAAATGAAAAAAAAAACTCACCTAATAGGGTTGAATATTATGCATTTAGAATTCAAAAAATTGTTTTTCGGAATTCTCAAATTTAAATTTTTTGTGTTTGCGCCAATTCGCCGTCGTAGATAATTGGAAATTGTGTACTTACCTTAACCTGATACATTTTAGTATGTTTACCTAAATTTGCGTTAAACTGTTCCATACTTTGCTTTTATACATTTAAATTTAAATTTTAAACTACGCGCGTAACGTCATTGTCATGACAGCACTGTTGGCTAAACTGTTTTGCACTTTATTGGTTTGGTTGCTTCGAGAGACTACCTTCCATAACACATTTCGCGGTCAAGTGTTGACGTTTGTTGTTCTTTGCAATTCTGGTAGTAGCTGTAGTTACATATTATAAAATCTTATACCTATCTATTTTTTCTGGCTGGCTTCTCAGTACTGGACTCTTCAGAAAAACGGTAAGACATTTTTATTTCAAATTTGAATGACAAACTCGGAAAAGGTGCCAAACAGTCACAACTAAAGTAATACGCAAACTTGTGACCCAAGTATAATTTATTTCATGCCGTAAATGGAAGACGCAGACTGTAATAATGTTATTAGAGATTTTTTAAGACACTGGCAACTTGGCAGTTGCAGTGCAAGCGATTCTTTCATGAAATGTGAGATACAGCAGACGCAATGTCAATGTCAACAAATCCATGAAAAATTAGAACTGCAACAGAATTGCACGTTGTAAATCATAAGATTAGAATTCCCAAGTACCACCACCTCCCCTTCACACTTTACAGGTGCTCTGAATTTTGTAGTTGGTTTTCATAACATTTATCCAACACATTTTTGCATGTTTGGTAAACTGTAATGTTTTACAGGGTGTTTTTTCCGATGTTCTATTTCATTTTTATTTGTTCTTATTTAATGCATAGGTATAGTTCGTTTCACCAATAATTTAACATTTCTCATTAGGTCGTTAAGTAGCGGGAATTCCCACAGCGACATTTAAAACAATAGGACAATAGCCCCCATTTAACTAAAAGTCAGCGGTTCTCAATAAAATTTTTATGTTTCAAACGCCAAATTTATTATAGGTACTTAATAATTTTATATTTTAAATGTTAAAGGTATATTTGGGACTATTTATTTGTAAAATGTTCTGATTCCATTCCATTCCCCTAGCCATTCCCTCTTTTCTCCGGAAGGTGGTTGCACTATTCTGTTCTTTACTTACATTACTTCTCTTATATTAGCCTTTTTTCTTTTCATTTTTAAACCGATCCAGTAGTAACGCAAAGAAGATAAATTGATAGCTATGCAAACGACGGTATTGGTTGGTTGGTAAGACCTACTAAAATCATTATTCAAAAAAATAATTTAATATGTCTCGAGTTCCTTTGGCAACCGTAATATAATAATATGCTGTTAATAAGTACATTATAAATAATTTATATGTAAATTGTCTAAGCCAGATATACGTGTGTATGATTCATCGCTGTGCATATCGTAATTATAACCTGATTGTTTGCTGTGTCTCTCACAGATACTACACATTGTTAGAAAGGATGGTATACAGGGTTCTGCCTAGCGCGACGCAGCGTAGGGATTTCTTTATAGTTAATTTCTAGCTCCACTAATCATTTTAGAGCAAAAATCTAAATACGTTTTTTAGAGAAAAAAATACTGCATCTATTCATACTAATTATACTTATAATTTTCCGTTTTTCAAAACCGTAGAAATCGACAAAATAAGAAATTATATATAACACATAAAACAACTTTAACATTTCCACTTTCTCTTCAGTTAAATACGTGATAGGTAAACTAAATTTTATGATTAATTAATTTATGAACAAGTATACATTTAATATACGCCAAACGTAAAGAAACGAGATCGCTGGTTCTTAGGTAATTCTAAGGCATACTTATCTGATTTATTGAAAAATGAACCTTTTTATTTTGTCGATCTCTACGGTTTTGAAAAACGGAAAATTATAAGTAATAGCATGAACACATGCAGTATTTTTTTCTCTAAAAAAACGTACCTATTTAGACTTTTGCTCGAAAATAATTAGGGGAGCTAGTAATTGACTATAAAGAAATTATCATTGAAATCCCTATTCTGCGTCGCGCTAGACAACACCCTGTATTACTGGTCTTTAGTTTAAATTTAACCGTCAACTGACGTGACCTGAATGTTTCCGGCTCGATTTTAATTTAACCATACCATTCAACTA
Organism: Photinus pyralis; assembly: GCF_008802855.1. NCBI lineage: Eukaryota > Metazoa > Arthropoda > Insecta > Coleoptera > Lampyridae > Photinus > Photinus pyralis. Next base: position 49,689,372 of record NW_022170511.1, read on the forward strand.
TAGTCAGTCATACATAAGTCTACGAGGCGCAAGATATAGTAAGTAAAATATGTAGGTTTTGTTATTTTGTTTCAGGTTTACACCATATTAAAATGGCATTATCTAAGTTTTGTGAGTATTTCGACCTGAAGGAAGGATTTAAAGCCTTTGTAATTATTATGTTGGTAAGACAATTTAATTTATGAAATTAGCAGTTCAGTAATTCTTCTTTATTACAGATGTTTAGACTATTAAGCTTTGCTGCTGTGCCTGGCATAATTTTTCCGATGTTCGATTATAGAAACGAGTTTGAAAATTTTCAAGTAGGTCTTCTATTTGTTATCGCGTATGCTGTTTGGAATTTTGGGTCTACTATAACGCTGATTATTGCATTGAGAGGACTGTATAAGGTAAACTTCTTGAATTGCGCAAAATATGTTTAAAGGTGGTACCTACCCTACGCTGAACCAGCAATATATCTTCAAGGTACTAATCATCGCTGTTTCTACTAGATAGATGTAAAAAAATGGTGGCCGTCGCGTACAATAGTACAATAGTAATTCAAATTGTCATACTTTATATTACAAATTCAAAAAACCACTCATTCTTTTTTGCTGTTTAATTCTAAGCGATTTCTATTCCAGAATGATGCAGGTCTGCTGTTTCCAAATTTGGTTGTGATGCCAATGGAGATCATTCTAACCGTTGTGTCTGGCATCGTTCTTCCTCTTGGCGCAGGGATACCACTCTTTGCTTTGTATTTGTTGGTTTCATGTAAGTATGTAGCATTTTGAAAGTATGACTAAGAGTTCTATGTTTCAGTTGTCCACATTTATCATTTCATGTGTGTTTACAGTTTGTATAAAAAATTTAAACGTGAAGAAACTGTTACTCCAGCTAATGCACGGAATTTAATTAATTCTGTGTAGGATCTTCTTCACGAATTCATTTATTTGTGTTTCAGGATTGTTTTGACTAACTCACTTTCATTTTTAATGTAATGAATTTTTTTGTGTTCTAGAGTTATTCTTAAGTTTATGTATACGTTGTCATTCTATCCTGGTATTTAAAGCTAATCGTTATGTATAAATTGTACATTATTATGTTGTGTATGTTACAAACATTGCGACCGATGTATAGTTGTTGTTTCACTTCACTTCATCATGACATTTGTAGTACTTTTTAAAGTAAATAGTTTTTCACGAAACTGGAAAAATCCAAAATCCCTACCATGATCACACTTTCACACAGAACATGCGGAAGAGTTCGTTCGCTCAACTCATGCAAAGCCGTAATAGTAAAAACTCGACCTCATCGATGATCGCTGTTGGAGGGAAGATTTTTTGCTTGCGCAGACAGGCAGATGAAGAAAAATGAAAATAAGCGCTAACTACTTTAATAGGTTGTTCAAAAATTTCCAATGTTTAAATAAATATCAAGTGAAGTATTTGCCCAATAGGTACGTTGGCTGGAGATCGCTGATGCGGTTGAAAAATGTGTTCGACATAACGGTGTATACTATAACCTGGAACTTAATTAGAAAAGGATAGATATCTATATGGGTTTGAAAGTTTCAAAATATATACCAATGAAAATCTTTGTTCCGGTAGAAAAGGGGGCTATACCTATAAATTTTCATTTTCAAAGAAAGGCAGACCTTTATAAATATTTTTACTTGTTCTAAAGCACTCTTTGTGAATATCGAGGTAGGTGTAGGGTGTACGGCTATAGGATAAAAAATCACATTTCGTTAAAGAAACTACAATACGCGTTGAAGCATCGGAACTAATTTTTTTTCTCCCGTCTGTCTTTTTGGTAAGTTTGAAAGGGTACGAGTAACATCTTTATTCATTCGTTAATTTCGCCGGCGCTGTGGAACGAAATGTTCGGGCCATAGTTTTTTTTGTTAAGATGGTAGAGTAAAGAGTAAAATCTTCATATTACCAATTTCAGCGAGAAATCAGCAATACACTTTGCTTTGGTGTACAGGAACTAAAGTCAATCCAATCTCGGTACGCTTTTTGGCCAGGTGCATTACAATTTCTAACGAATTGGATTTGTTTCCAATTTGTTTTCTGTTGGTATTGATACCAGATCCACGAATAGCAAGCAGTGGGTGGTTGTATTAGTCCATTAGCAGTTTTTCGTTTTTTTTCTCGCTAATGTATTTGTGAAAATCAAAATTGGTTGCTCCTTTATTTCTTTGATAAGCGGATATTCCCGATACTTATCTAATCATATTGTAAAAATAGCATAACACTTGCCACTCTTTGTTGCTACTTAGTGGTGGAAATAAAAAGATTATCTTTGTTCTTTAGGTTTAATTTTTGTAATGCTACTTTTGCATTCATGCGAGTTGGGACTTCTGAAATCTTTAAAATGATATTTGCTACATAAGTCGAAAGTTGTATGAACGGAGAATTGTGAAAAATAATATTAGAATGATAAAATTTTAATTCTGCGAAAAGTCTCAGAATATTCGGAAGGTTGTGGGTTCGAATCCCGCTGCCAACTGCTCCGCCTGGTGTTTTGTCAAAGGGTTTTTACATTCCCCTTCGCCTCCGGTATCCCTTGGGGTGTCGGAGGAAACACGTTGGCCTTTTTCCTTTTTTAACCAGCACCTATTTATACTGCAGCTTTTAATTGTGCATTAGCTACTTGCCCCATTTGGAAATAGGTAAGATCATTTTCTGTGTGATTATCGACGCACGGCCTCTTTTGTAGAACAGACTGTATACTTACAATAACAATAAACTGTACCCAATATAGACAACGCGCGACAAAGTCACTTTCGGTCGACGAATATTGATTAAAATTTAATCAATTAGTCCCTTGACCATTGTCTACCTATTGCTAAAAACAGAATTGGAAAATTCGAAACCGCTAGTGAGTTATCGTGTCCACAGACGGACGGGCAGAAAGTACAAAATCATAAACTCGTTTTTGTCGCTCGCCGCCGTATAATTGAATAATTATTAACTGGGAATATTATTTCTCAGTTGAATATTATTTACAATTCTAAAGTTGTTTTTCAGAATCCTCAAATTTAAATTTTTTGCATTTGACGCCGTCGTAGATAAGAAACGGCTTTACATTTAAATTTAAACTACGCGCGTAACGTCATTGTCATGACAGCACAGTTGGCTAAACTGTATTGGTTGCTTCGAGAGACGAACTTCCCTTCCTTATTGTTACATATTTCGCGGTAATGTGTTGACGTTCGTCGTTCTTTGCCATTTTGTGTCAACTGTAGCCGTATAGTTATAAAATTACGTATTCGGGTATTCCTCTTTTCTAGCTGCATATCTCGACACTGAACTCTTCAGAAAAGCGGTAAGACATTTTAATTTAACGTTACATTTTTCAAATTTGAATGACAAGTAGGTTTACTTGTAAAGTGGAAATACCAAACAGACACAAACATAATATTCAAATTTGTAACCCAAGTATAATTATTTCGTGCCGTAAATGAAAGGCCCAGTTTCTAATAATGTTATCAGTTTTTATACTACTCTCTCGCAACTGCAATGCAAGCGGTTCTCTTATGAAACGTGAGATACATCACATTGTGCAAGACGATCGCAAGATGACAATGTAAACAAATCCATTAAAACGAGAAGAAATTAAAAGCTGTAAAAGAATCGCACATTGTAAGTCACAATATTAGAATCCCCAGACCAGGTACCCCTTCACATTTTTTACAAGTGTTCTAGATAGCAAGGGATGTTTTGTGGTTTGTTTTCGTGACATCAATGAAACAATTTTTGCCTGTTTTGTCCTTATCAAACTTTAATGTTTTACCTAGTGCTTTTACAGGGTGAGTTTCTTTTCGAGTTCAATTTCATTTGCTCATATTTGAAGCATAGCTAACTGGAGAGATTTTAGAAAACATCCCTAAGTTATGTGCTTAAACGGTGCGCAAGTGAATTTTTCGCGTAGGTTTAGTGCTGGAATTCACATTAACGTTTTTTTGTAATGAAAATCATAGTTAACTATGAAATATAACGGGCGATCAAAAATGAGTGGCGGTCGAGTCGCCTTTGGAAGTTCAAGTTAAATTTTCCATGTAAACAAACATTCCAAAGGTGACTCGACAGCAATTCCTTTTGATCGCTTACTATAAGTAATGGTTACTATTCCAGCAAAAAAAATCCTTCATTATAAACGGTAATCCGAAATTCAGACCGGAACTCCACAATTCCACCAAAAAATCATTCTCACAAACCCTTTTTATATTCCAAGATTTAAATTAGGAAGTTGATTTGTCATTTGAAATTATATTCATCTACCAAAATTGTTTTTGTCGCGGATAATTCTTGAGCAATCGTCAACATAGCGTTTTGCCACTATAGATGGTTTCCTAACTTCGTGCTGTTAATAGTTAATAAGTCGGTCTCCTCCTTGGCTAGCAAATTGGCGAAAGTGTAAGTGCGTCAAAGGCAGCGCTCTGTATAAAATGTTTGTAGAAAGTGTTGATGGCAATAATAATAATTTTAATAAAACTATAGGCAATTGCACTGAAAAATTACTATAAACGCATTTGTAACCTTCGTGATTGGATATGTATTTGGTATTTTCGGTAGAATTTCAATTATCTGTATCAAGTGTTGGACTCGGATGGCTCTTCAATGACACCTGCTCCACCATAAGTCGTTTTTTGTGACAAACACTAGATTCGCTCCCACAGTTGGTACGTCTTTTAGTACTTCTGAATGTTCGTAGCGTGTCCGAATCCGTTGGAGCACCGAGCACAAAACGAATACGCAATAACGCGTTCGTGCTCGTTCTGTCAAAAGTAAACGAGCATTATTACATTACACGTTCGGTTCGGATAATGTATATACCTACGCAGCTTTACACAAGTTATACAACTATTAATTGTAATATTTTGCTGGAAAATGTATTATCTACTGTTAGAAATACAGTTAAAAATGTGGGTGGCTTAGTTAAAAAATAATAGACAGTATTAAAATGTTGTAAAAGTCAATCAAATATATTTCTCAATTACTGAATAAGAACCTGATTTTCTTTGTTTGCGAAACATTGTGGCGACCGTGACAGGACGTGTGTAAATCTATTGGTGGTTTTGCTGTGTAGTATCGGACTTTGACCGTTTGCACAGTAGTAATAAGATTACATACGCCTAACATCCGACAAGAGATTTGCTGGACAGTTAGTCAGTAATAGTGAGCTTTACGTTGAATTCGTGTTGAACATTCATTGGGTACCAAGTTTTAATAGTCATTTCTATTTTTAGAAAATGGAAAGTCTTAGAAATAAACGTGCGGCGTGTCGCAGTGTATTCACACGCGTAGCTAATAATTTGACATCTCTATTAGCAGATTCAAATAGGGACCCAGTAGAGACAGAAGCTGCATGGGAACAACTTCATGTAAAGATGGACTATTTAAGAAAATCTGATGATGAGATAATGGATAAATTATTGGAAGAGGAAACATCAGAAGAAACCATGCTGCAGGAGTTGGAAGGTACCGAAAAATATGTAGCTACATTTACACAGTTAAAGGTGAGATATAGTAGATTTGTTATTAAGCCATCAGAAGAGGTTAATAGCGATGCTAATAGCGATTTTACTAAACGACAACGCAAAATAATGAAACTACCCAAAATTGAATTAAAAAAGTTTGACGGGTCAATACGAGATTGGCTGCCCTTTTGGAGTCAGTTTGAAAAAATTCATACTGATGAGACGATTGCATTAGAGGATAAGTTTCAATATTTAATTTTCGCGACTGTGCCGAATTCTAAAGCTAGAGACGTCATCGAAGGTTTTCCTCCAACTGCAGGAAATTATTCTGAAGCAGTTAACCGATTGAAAACGCGTTTCGGCAGAGACGATTTACTCATAGAATTTTACGTTCGAGAGTTGTTGAAACTAGTTTTGCGTAATGACGGTACACATTCTAAAAATGAGATCGCCAGTTTGTATGATAAACTAGAGACTCAAATCCGTTCCTTGCAGACTTTAGGCGTGAATACTGATATGTGTGCGGCCATGTTGTATCCGTTGGTAGAATCGTCTCTGCCAGAAGAATTCTTGCGCGCCTGGCAGCGATCGTCAGATTTTGCAGCAGCGTCTAGCAATTCTATGAATTCTAGATTAGGTAAGTTAATGAAATTCTTACGTTCAGAAGTGGAGAATGAAGAGAGGATCACTCTAGCCATCGAAGGTTTTTCATTCAACAATGATGAAAAATTTAAGAAACCCAGAAGTAAAGTCGAAACTAAAACTAGTACAGCCTCCGGTCTTATTAATTCAGGTATAACCTCTTTTTCTAAGTGCACATTTTGTGATGGGAATCATGCAGCTGAACAATGTTTTAAGTCTCAAAAAATGACATTAGATGAGAAAAAGAAATGTTTAATTGATAAGCGTGCATGTTTTCGTTGTGCATAAATTGGTCATCAGGGACATAGATGTAAGATCAAGTTAAAATGTGTCTTATGTGGGTCTAGACATATTGTCAATTTGTGCCCTGATCTAGAAAAGCCGAAAAATGCATGTCCAAAAACTGTGGTTGAGCCAAAAGTTACTTCTGAAGGTAAAATCATACCTAATCTAGCGAATTGTACAGACACATGTGTATTTCTCCAAACATTAGTGGTTAAAATTTATGGGGATTGCGGAGAAAAATGCGTTCGTGCTCTGATTGATACGGGGTGTCAAAGATCGTATGTGTTGAAATCAGTGGTCAACACATTAAAATGTACGCCCAAGAGAATTGAGGCTATTTATTGTACATGCTCTTTTTGGTGGAACCGTTTCAGAAGAACAGGAGCACTGCGTGTATCACTTAAAAGTCGGTAGTTTAGATGACAGTTATATATGTCGTTTTGAGGCACTTGATCAGCAGACGATTTGTAAGAATATCGCTCCGGTCTCTGCAGGCATATGGAATAAAGAGGTAAATCGTCGAAAAATTACGTTGACCGACATCGATAATTATGAACCGATTTCGTTATTAATCGGGGCAGACATAGCGGGCAAGATTTTTACTGGGAAAAACCATATCTTGAAATGTGGGCTTGTAGCTATGCAAACGTTATTGGGATGGGTATTGATGGGTAAAACGCCGATAAGAACGAAGGTACCTAACGTTTCCATGATGGTTACTAATTTGTTAAACGCATCAGCGTCTGTTACTGCTTTATGGCAGCTTGACGTTTTGGGAATCGCAGATTCACGTGAAGCTGACGGCAAGTTACAACAACAAGCTGCTGCACAAGAGTTTTTTAAAGAAACAGTAACCATAAATGAAGAAGGACGTTATGAAATTAAATTTCCTTGGATCGAAGGGCATCCGCCGTTGCCACATAACTACAATATGGCCAAACGACGTTTGAAATTTACTGAAAAGAAACTCAAAACTACGGGGTATCTTAAAGAGTATGACCAAGTATTTTCTGAATGGCAATCTGAAAATATTATAGAACGCGTGCCTGATGTAGAACTAAATATTCAGTCACATTACTTACCTCATCGTCCGGTAATCAAAGATACAAACAGTACGACAAAGATTAGACCCGTTTTTGATGCTTCGGCTAAGGAAAAGAATCAACCATCATTAAACGATTGTTTAGAAAAAGACGTTAACTTGATTGAACAGATACCCGACCTGTTGCTGAATTTTCGAAAGGAAAAAATTGGGGTTACTTCGGATATAAAAAAGGCCTTCTTACAAATTAGTGTACACCGAAACGATCGAGATTTTCTACGGTTCTTGTGGAAATCAGAAGATGGTAAGGAAATAGTATTTCGACATAGAAGGGTTGTATTTGGAGTGAACAGTAGTCCATTTCTTTTAGGAGCGACCATTAATTTTCATTTGAATCGGTTATTAACCTGTAAGGATAAAGTTCGCTCAGAGTCCGTCATTCACAAATTACAAGATAGTTTCTATGTAGACAACTGTGTGACAAGTGTATCTGACAAAGTGACATTAGTACATTTTATACGCGAAGCTACTGATATAATGGCTGACGCAAAATTTGAACTGAGAGGATGGTCTTATACTGGATCAGAAGAGAGCGTAGATGTACCGTTGCTCGGATTAAAGGGGTATACGACGCAGGATGAACTTACGGTGTACGAGATAAAACCACTTACTGATCAGTTGATCACAAAACGAATAATCCTTTCTTGTGCGCAAAGGATATTTGATCCTATTGGATTTTCATCTCCAGCAACGCTGGTTCCCAAATTACTGCTTCAAAAATTGTGGGAAAGTAAGATAGGCTGGGATGCAGAAGTGGACGAAGAAAACAGTTGCGCATTTTTGAAATGGCAGAAAGAAGCGTCTTTGTTAGCGGAAATTCGGATTCCTCGATGGATAAATGCGGGATTAGGAGAAGCACAGTGTTTGAGTCTTCACATTTTTAGTGATGCGAGTCAAACTGCTTACAGTGCTGTCGTTTTTCTTAGAGCTGAAGTAGAAAGCAAAGTACGGGTACATTTCATTCAAGCCAAATCGCGTGTAGCGCCGATCAAGAAGTTGTCAATACCTCGATTGGAGTTATTAGGAGCTACAATTGGAGCTCGGTTGTACAGTAGAATTAAGAGCCATTTTGAAGAGAACATGCCGTGCTATTTTTGGACAGATTCGACAACTGTACTTGAATGGATTAAACGACAAGACAATTGGACAACATTCGTATGGAACCGAGTACACGAAATTAGGAATCTCACTAACACTGTCAGTTGGAGACATGTACCGGGAGATTTAAATCCAGCCGATTTACCTTCAAGAGGATGTTCTCCAAAGCAATTAATTACTTCAAAATGGTGGGAGGGACCTGATTGGCTTTTTGAAGTTCCAGAGGTTTGGCCTAAAAATTATCATCGAGTCGACGAAGAAGAAATCTTGAAAGAAATGAGAAAAGGAATAGTTTCCTCCACATTGCATGTCTTACATAATGACAAATTCTATCGATATTTTTCAAAATACAACAGAATCATTCGAATGATTGCCTGGATTTGTAGGTTTTCTTTCAACTGCAAGGATAAAGATAACCGAAGGTTTGGAGAATTGACAACCGAGGAGATTGAACAAGCCGAAAGAAAATTAATCAAAATTGTCCAAGAGGAATCGTTTGTGGAAGATGATAAAAAGCTGTCTACGTTGAAGATAATGAGAAATATGGAAGGTATTTTAGTCTTAGAAAGTAAGATTGCCATAAGAGACGATACAGAAACGTTCAGATATCCTTATGTGTTACCAGGGAAACATCCAGTTGTCAGAGCTTTAATTTATGACACCCATGTCAATAATTGTCATGTGAAGAATGAAGGACTCATTTCAATTTTGAGAGAAAAGTATTGGGTACTCGGTGGGCGTAGATCTGTTAGGTCCGTTACTTCACGTTGTGTACATTGCAGAAGATATGATTCCAAGAAGATGTGTGTAGAAGCACCATTGCTCCCTCCAGATCGAATTCGTGATGCAATCGCTTTCGAAGTGACGGGCATAGATATGGCTGGTCCAGTATTTCTGAGAGATAACCAGAAGGCATGGATTTGCCTGTTTACATGCGCCATATATCGGGCGGTACACTTAGATTTAGTAACATCACTCTCAACAGCAGTTTTTTTACAAGTTTTCCGCAGGTTTGTTGCGCGTAGGGGCAGACCACGTGTTGTGTATACAGATAATGGTACCAACTTCCGTGGTGCTGAGAACATTTTCGCAGACCTAGACTGGGATGAAGTAACAAGGTATGGAACAGAACAACGAATTTGTTGGCGATTCAATCCTCCTTCAGCTCCCTGGTGGGGAGGATGGTGGGAGCGACTGATTGGTATTTTGAAAGTTCTGTTACGTAAAGTGTTAGGTAAAGCCCGTTTAAGCGGCGAAGAGCTTTATACCACATTGTGTGATTGCGAATCTGTAATCAATTCGAGGCCGTTAACGTATGTGTCCAATGACGCGAGTGAATTGATTCCATTGACTCCGGTCATGTTCTTACGCGAACTCGCGAGTAGCGGCGTGCCTGATTGTGAGTTTGCAGATAGTGTAGTATTCAATCGTCGAGTAAAGTATGTACAACGATTACGCGAGAATTTGCGTAAGCGGTTTCGTGCAGAGTATTTAGGGCAATTAAGCCAAAAGTTTTTGAACATTTCGTCGCGTGATATTATCGTCGGTGAGATTGTGTTAATCGGTAATGATCACAGTAAACGTCTTGATTGGCCATTAGGAAAAGTCGTTGAAGTAATGAGAGGTCAAGATGCGGGAAGTTGGTGCAGCTTAAAACCCAACACGGATTATTGCTACGACCTATTCAACGCATTTATCCCTTGGAGGCTACGTCAGAAGAGTTTCATATGCAAAAAGCAGAACAAGAAACGAATCCCACCAGCTGCGAATTAAAAGCGGAACTTTCTCAAGAAGGCGAAGAAGGCAGCACGACGGTTACGAAAGCGGAGAACTATACAACGCGTTTCGGACGTAAAATTTGTATTCCTGTTCGTTTTCATGAATGAATGGGCAATTATGTGTGTTCTTTGTTAATGTTCAGTTAGAGACTCTTCGTTTTAGTCTCAAAGGTGGGAGAATGTTAGAAATACAGTTAAAAAAAAAATGTGGGTGGCTTAGTTAAAAAATAATAGACAGTATTAAAATGTTGTAAAAGTCAATCAAATATATTTCTCAATTACTGAATAAGAACCTGATTTTCTTTGTTTGCGAAACACTGTGTATGTACACGACTTATGAAGAATAATACCCCCAGTAATCCTAGAAGTAATGAATACCATAAGGGGTCTTGTGCTGTGCACTTTTTCATTCCTTCAGACCTAATGGGTAATCTGGTGCTGATGAGGCCTTGTGCAACATCCAAATTTCTTCTTTACAAAAAGGAAATATGAAAGCTACAAATCTTGGCATCATTATTAATACTGGTAAAAAGTACAAGCAAGAGTAAGAGGTGATATCAAGACGCGATAGCTCTCAAGACCCTTGAAACATAAAGCATGAAAAAGTAATTATGTGTCCATCATTCAATTATTTTTTTTTGTACTGGAGAAATTTCGAGCCACCTTAATCGTAAGTTATATTCCGTGTGATCGAATCCACTTTACCTTCTTTCTATTTCTAGGGGGAATCCATCGTATTTATGGTATAAGAAGGCTACCTTACTTTAACGAAGTTCTTTTTTTTTGTGTACTCTCTGCTTTAAGAGGTTAGCGCATTATATTTGGTTAACCGTGGCCATAATTACATTATATTTTAGAGTCCTTGTAAGGAGTCAAAGTCCAACGATTCCGTAGCTCCTACTTACTCTCTAAGCGAAACACATCTACGTTAAACGACAACATGCAGGAGTTCCGTGTACTGTAAAATCTGCCATTGAAACGTTACTATCTCTAAGGCGCAGCCAAACAGATACTGCGGACACCAACCCTTTTGACACCTGTTGCGGTACATAGAAAACCGTTAGCCGTTTACACGTACACCAGGAATCTTAGGAACCAGAGACCTACCTATCGTAGTGGTGATATCTTATTATTGTTTAAACTACTTATTGCCTTTGTGTATTTGCATTTCGTTTAACCCATACTTATGTGGTAAATGTTAACTGGCCGAACACCAGAGCCACCCATATTACTCTTAATTAGTACGCTTGAACTTGAAAGGGAATAATTTGCGTTAATTAACTGCATTTACTCATGTGAAGTAAATCACCTGTGAAGTACAGAGCTCTATACTATGATTTAAACTTCGATACCCTACAAGCTACTAATCAAGGTATTCAATCCACTGTCAATTTAACCCATTAAACTCAATCACTGTGCAACGGTAGTGGGTGTTCTATACCTACTTTCAGGATTTTTGGTGTGAACTAGTTTCAGCTACTAAATTTATGTAATATTTCATTGGGGAAATTTTATGTAAACCTTGGAATTTGGGATAATTATTTCAACACTTATACTTGGGGTTGTTTAGTTTTTACATAACGTGTTCATTATACTTTATTGATTTTTGATTCCCATTTGGGAAACATAACTTTTGTGTTGGTGTTACGTATGCAGGTGCAATTGCACCCAATAAACATTTTTTTTGTGGGTTATCAGTTGCCTACTTTAAAGCTAAAGCTACCTTTCCTAGTTCCGGTAGTGGCAAGCGGAACTTAACTTGGAATTAGGTGGCGCCCATAGAGATTTTAATTGAAGCGACCAAAAGTAAGTACTGACGACCTAGGCTGGATCGAGGAGTTATAAGTGCCAATTACCAATTGAGTTAATTCTGTTACCCACAACCCTGTACATTAGTCTTTCTCTCTCCACTGTTTGCTATTTGGTCAACAGAGCTAGCTGGCCGGTCAGCGGCGTGTGTTTTATTTATGAAGCACATGGTATTTTTGTAGTGCCTTGCATTTTGTTGCTTGCGCGTTATAAGGGTTACCTTACGGCCATGATACTTACGGCTACACTAACCTTACCTTGTAAGCACCCAAGTCTTCAACCAAACACGCTAAGATAGCCTCCCTTCCAACTGCTGCAGTAACGTTAGTAATGGGTTCGCTGAATTTTGGATTCTCTGCAAGAAAAAGGTAATTAGATTATTTGTACACCAAAAACAATATGAGTAGAAAGAAACGCCACGAGGGACAAAAATATGCCAATCCAGTGGTATGCGGGAAACTAATCATTAGAAAGTTAAAATTTCGTATTCTCTTAGAGACTTGTTATTAATTTAAATGTATATATCTATAGGTACGTAAATTAGACATTGCACAGAAATAGGCGGTATTTCGAAACTCACTAGGGAGTTATATTATAATAACAGTATTTTAGGTTGCTTAATTAAATGTTACTTAGGGAATTACGGCGTAAGCTTTTATAATACAAAAAATTGAATCAATATTTATTCGTGCATGCCGCATACCCTTGAAACTCTTATTCTAATTCTATGCCGTTCGGCCAACTAAATTGGGGGATGTGTAAATCCGCAACGTATGCGAATGATTAGCTCTCGTCTAATTAGAATATGTTGCTTATACCCCGCTTTGTTAATGAGTAGTTTTCGTTACAAAACAAATATGTACCGGCGGTTTTGCATTAAGTTACAAAGCAACGTCAGGGGGTAATCGCTACTAAAGCATAAACATATAAGAGCACTTTACACAGCAGCTTTACGTTGAAAGTCCTGCAACGCTTTGTTCATTCTCTAATCTATGATTTTCTCTGGTTTTCCCATAGCGAGTCATTAACACACTCCATTAAATTACTGCAACCAGGAAATGAACTGACATCGATATCAGGCCTCCCTTATAAACATTTGTTATGCGGTCCCCATTTTTACTTGCAAACTGTTGAAACCCTACTCTGTTTTTGACTAGCAATTTTATGGTTCAGTTCTACTCCAACATTCGTTTTTTGCTTTTACGGTGTAACTTTATTAGAAAACGCGAGGGGAAGAATATTTATGCGTTCGAATAGATATTTAAATGAAGTCAACTATATTAAAAACGTTCTGCATTTTTCTTTTCTATTTCATACATCCTTATATTACCAAATCGAACTCATGTGATACAGACAAATCAGGATAATCGAACTATCTCATTATTTTTAGTACTTTTTTCATTGAAAAACAGAACACGAGTACTCAGTAGTAAATTTTTCGAGTTCGAATTCCAGACGTTTTATATTTATATGTGTTACCCACGTTCCTCTAAGAGAAATAAGTACTTGTTATTCCTAATTATTCTTCTAGCTATCGTTGGAGTGGATAAAAGTGGCGAAGTGTCTGTAGAGCAATCGTATGCAGTGGATCCCTTAGATGTTGCTGACAATTTTTGATATTTTTCAGTATTGTAAAGTTAAATGGAAATTGTGTGTGTGAGATAAATTTCCATAAGACAAGCAAAAAAAGCAGTTGGGCGTAAGCGCCAAGCACCTGTTGCAAGTTATAGTGACACAAAGATAATGTGGGGATACAGTGGTGTTACTTTATATTGGTAATGGATATCCGCCGTATTTTAACCAAATACAGTGAATTAGTAGAAATAAACCTTAAAACTAAGGTGATGAAGTACAAGGTAGAATACGGTAATTTGCTGATTTGGGAATGAAATAAAAACCAGGTGTCAAATTCTTGACAGAATAGCTTCCTAGCTGAAACCAAAAATTGCCAACATATGTACGCTGCTTTTATTAAAGGGACTTACCATAGAAATTTCGTTTAAATTGCTTCAGAAACAAGATCGTTGCGTTTTGCACATATGCAACACAATTTTTTGACTTTGACATTTTTTTTCTCCGTTTTTTGATAATATAACCCGGCCCAATTTTTTGTAGGTTGTACACAGGAAAATAAGGTCTTCCAAATAATAGAATAAAAATTTTAGGTTGCTATTTGAAAAAAAAAGTTCGATGCCGTTACGGCGCTCCAAATTTTTTTTCAAAAATCCGGCCCGTTATTTTTCTGTTCGGTATGCCTAAAACATATATACAAAATTTCAACAAAATCCGTCGAGCCGTTTTCTCAGAAAATTGCCAACAAACGTACGTACGTACGTACGTACGTACGTACGTAGACGGAAAAAAATTTTATTCTTTAAAAGTTGCTTAAAATGGTCTAAAACGTCGACATTTGATGAAATTTTGAAATGTTCAAAAAACGGCTATCGCAATAGCTACCTAGCACATGCTAGGAAGCTAAAAATAATGAGTACTACATGGTTTGACACAGTGTATCTGGCGAATGTTTACCTTAATAATGCACACTTCTGGTATTCCTGCAATTTCGGCCTCAATATTGTAGGTCTTTCAGGGTGTGGGGACGGTCGCAATACACCTTCGACTTCATGCAACCCCAAAGAAAAAAATTACATGGGGTTAATCCCGGTGAATCAGCCTTCCAGGAAAAGTTTGCGTAGAAAGATTCACGGTAATTAATGCCCGTTATGTGTGCAGTGGTACCGTCTTGTTGAAACCAGATATCCTGTAATAGCATTGTCACGAAATCCGACTGGAAAAACTCTTGCAGCAGTAACGATTTGAATTCACAGTTACAGCATGACGATTTACATGAAAAAAGTAAGAGCCCATTGTGCCTACTTGTGATATGGCGTGACACACCAGTGACGCGGTCTCAGTGCAGGGGTGTCTTGTGAATTTCTCTTAGGTTCGTTTCGCTCCAGTACCGCATAGGCGCATACTCTGTTTATTTAAACACGCACTAAGGTGAAAATCTGCCTTATCAAAAAAGAACAGATTTACGTCACGGAGTATGGATGCAAGCATGCCTTCACTAAATGTTATTCGTATTACATAATCCCGTACTGACAATTTCTGGACTACGCACATTTAATACAGTTGAAAATTCAGTTCATTCGTCCGATGGTCATAACGTCTTAAAATGCCAAGAGCAAGTGCTTGTTTCCGAGCTGAGCGTTTGGGAAATTGCAGTATACCGCTTCTCTAGCGCGTACCCAATTTACAATTGATTGCCGTCCAGAAATACGTCCGTAAAAACGGCCTTATACGTTTCTGCGGTGTCAACGGATTTTTCGTTTGCTCTCTGCGCAGTAAAATGCGGTATGGAATTAGTGAAGGAGGTCAAAATGTTGGTCCGTGGAAACAAGGTAAAAACTTTGTTTTTTGAGTAAATTTAGAAACAAATTATATCAATATTGTTTTAATTTCCATTTTCTATCACCTGGGCCACACTATGAGTGACATTAGTTAAAAAAACCGAAACACCAATGTGAAAAATATTGATGTGAAAATGCGCCCGCGATGAAGTGTTGATAACAATAATGTCGTTAGTGCTAAAACATAGCCACGTAAAAAAAGTAATCCATCCATCTATTTCTAATTTTTTAAGAATATTCTTTCTTATTTCACGTATGTCATCAATTATTTCCGTATAAATCTACACGCTTAAGGTGATGCGTGGTTGATTCCAAACAAGTCTGTTTCATTTACAACTGAACGGCACATGGAAATGTAGAGTTTATACGTGAGCAACAAATGAATGAACTTTCGATTTTCTTTCGAATTGTAGCGTTCTTGTAGTTCTTTGTTTTACCGCTTCACGCCATCCGAGTGTTCCTTTCTGCACTTCATCCTATCACTTCTTTAATTTTGTCTTGCGTACAAGCTGTACTCCTTCCTTTCAGACAAGATTCTGCATTGATAGTGGTTACTTGAAAATGGGCTCTTTGTAGTGGGTATTACCATTTATTTCTTTGGAGTTTTCCTCTATTTCTGATGTATTGTGGGTGCTCCATTAAATGCGCTTATACATATATTTACAAGTAGTTGCGCGGTACAAGAAGAATTTTTTGGCTTTGTATTCTCTCATTGTTCTCTTCTAAGACTCGTAATTTTCTCTTCTGAATTACTTGTTAATTATTATCTACCTGGACACTAACTACTACTTCACACATGCGTTGTAAAATATTTATCTGCGCCGAGTTTTTAATGAAAAACTAAAAACCCAACTTATTTTATTTATGGTGGCATAAACGCCAAAGTAGGGCTTATCTTAAAAAAAATGTTTTGACATAACTCCAGTTAAGCGCCATTTTACCTTCAAGACATAAAATTCATTTGACACAAACGCCTTTGGCTATCTGGCATAAACGCCACAGGATAAAACTGGTTTGGCACAAGCGACAAATGATTTTATTTAAAATATAACGTAATTTTTAACATTTTGTGGCTAAAATTTTGATCAACAAAAACTAGAACAAATAATAACCACATGGTGAAAGGATATTTAAGAAAAAAACAAGATTAAGGTTTCAGGTGATTTTTTTGTCTCTCCAGTAAAATTTTCTAAATGGCGTTTGTGCCGTTCTTCCTTGGAAGCATGGATGTAAAATAATTTTCGCTCCCTAATGTAGGACAAGCGTGCAGTAGGTACTTATTATTTATTCCATCTAGTTTTTGTTAAAAGACTCTCTATAAAAAGCTTGCGCTCCAATTAGAAAACAATTAGCAGAACGTATGTATACAGGCACACCTGAAATGACTCCTACACATGCCAGATATATATCTGCATTTTTGTCTTCAAATAACGGTCTTTAACTTGCAACGTATACCGTTGGGGTTATAATTCTAAAAATGGCTCTGAATACCTTAGATACGGTGGTCATTGCGTGATGAACGGGCTCATACTTTCATAAGTAGCAGTGGTAGTAATTTAATGTTTATTGCATAAATTTGAAATTAAAATGAGTGTTACTACCTATTTATATTACATAGCCGCAAAAGTGCCTAAAAAGTCTCGAGGGTAATTTTAAAAATAAAAAAAAGATAAATGTTGCATACATATCAGATTTTTGTAACAAAAGACGTAATTAACGTTGTTAATTGTCCTGTCAGATCTAAATCACGACGATAATATCTCTCGTGTTAATTTTTTTAGCAGTGAACCGCTTTTGTTTATCTTATTACCCTGGTGGCAATTGCAGCTGATTGAAAAAGAAGGAAATTTACATGTACGAAGTCGCATACCTGACGCCAATCAATAAGACTGGCATGAAAGGGTACTAATCGAAATAACCTTAATTTTCCCTCAAAGGGCGTTTTCGTAAATTAGAAAGACAAAGATACTTTGTTATGAAAACATAATATTTTTATTAGCTTAAAATAACACAATTAATTCAATTAGGGTGTATAAACTGAAATAAGGAGCAATTACAGCGCCAAGAAATTAGGTTTGCACAACCGTAAAGTTACTGTTTTATATTTTAATTACGCAAAAAGTGTTGACAAAAGTATTTTTTATTTTCTCATTTATTATCCCTTTTTTTAATAACTTGGCCCATAAAAATTAATTTACAGTGGGACTACGCATGATTAAAAATAAACTGTTCCACTTTCTTTCTTGACAGTAAGGCGAACTTTGTCACGGCGCCGCGCCGTGTACTTTTAACAAATAAAATAATTATTAACAAGCCGAATTGGTGTAAGCTTTGTTTACTCATTTACTTACATAAAAGTAGGAAGTATGTCATTAAATCCGGTTAAGCTACTGACAGTGGAAGTATTTAGATATCTCAATGAATTCTTTTCGTATTATCGAATGAAAGCTGTAAATGGTCAACGTTCCACATGCCAATACACAAATTTTACAGATTCCCAGATTTTATCTATATCTTTCTTAGATTTAGGAAGGGGGGGGGGGGGCAACGTCTCTAGCAGTACTTTTTTGAGAGCGACTATTGCCCAGTACGACCCACACAATAGTTCCAAAACCTGAAATGTTACGCATAATTTCAGGGTTCCTACTTATTAAAATAAAGAGCCAGTCACTCAACTATTCGTCACTGAAAATTACTTCAAAGGGAAAGTTTTTATTGTGCATAATTGATCGACTTGCTGAAATGAACAGCAGACTCAAAATTCGCTGGGTTCTAAAACCCACCTGACAAACCTAAAATAGAACCCTAATCTTCCCCAAGACTATCAAAATCAACCTACCTCAAATGCTAGTTTCTTAATTGTTGGTTACCATAATACTCTTCAGTGCACATTAATTCCAAATGGATATAGGTTCTTACCTTGACACACGACCTCAAATAACAGGACAATTAAAGAAAACCAATGCCGTAAACTACGGAACAGTCTATGACGGCAACACTGAGAACATCTAATCGTTTTGGAACCCTATAGGTACTTTATTTAATGGCCGTTTGCACAGACAAATTTAAGTGGAGCTTAGCTTAAGCGTAGCTTAAAATCCATGGCAACAATTATTGAGCTTAAATTTATCGGTGCAAACGGCCATTGTGAAAATTTGTTAAGGTCGACAAACTGCCTGAATGTAGAATGTAAGGTACCACAAGGTTCAGTTTTAGGGCCACTTTTATGCTTATGACGCTGTGATGAAGCTGATCGTGCTGAGAGGTGAGCACATAATTGGGTACGCGGACGACCTAATGATAGTCGCAGCCGATCGAAAACTCGAAAAAGCCCTATTAAATATGGATGAAGCCGCGGTCCGCGAGGAGGATAAAAATGTGGATGGAGCAGGAATTGGTAGGTGCTAAAACTATGCAGAGAAAGTAACAACGAGCCTACAAAAGCTATTTTGGAGTTGTGGTCGCATCCAGTAGAGCAAGAGAAGAGTCCTGGCATCGGTCGTTAACAACTTAGTACTGTACACGGGTGAAATATGGGACAGGGCCACAAAATTTAAATGTACTATAAGCAAATTAGGCAAATTAGAAAGATGGCGCGGAACCAGTAGCGTGGGCATTCGGCACAGTACCGTTAAGTGTAGGATTATTTTTAATTACTCAATTACAGTACC